>NC_025288.1:115000-132500 GCF_013358625.1 Macadamia integrifolia | reverse complement strand
CCAATACTTATACAAATAATACGAGAAATTATGATCAAGTGGACGAAGTGACTTTAATACATTATTCACAACAACCGGATTTTCGTAGGGATCTAATCAAAGGATCCATGCGCTCTCAAAAACGTAAAACAGCTATGGGAGAACTCTTTCAAGCAAATGTGCATTCGCCGCTTTTTTTGGACAGAATAGACAAACCTTTTTTTTTTTCTTTTGATATTTCCGGAATGAGGAGGCTAATTTTTGGGAATTGGATGGGTAAAAATACAGAATTCAAAACTTTGGATTTTGAGGAGAAGAAAAGGGAGGAGAAAAAAGAAGAAAATGAACGAATAGCAATAGCAGAAGCCTGGGATAGTATGATATTTGCTCAAGCAATAAGGGGTTGCCTGTTAGTAACCCAGTCGATTCTTAGAAAATATCTTGTATTACCTTCATTGATAATAGCTAAAAATATCCTTCGTATTTTTTTATTTCAAATCCCCGAGTGGTACGAAGATTTGAAAGAGTGGAATAGAGAAACGCATGTTAAATGCACTTATAACGGTGTGCAATTATCAGAAAGAGAATTTCCGAAAAACTGGTTAATCGAAGGTATTCAGATAAAGATTCTTTTTCCTTTCTGTCTGAAACCATGGCATAGATCTAAGCTACGATCGCACCATAGAGATCCAATAAAAAAGAAAGGAAAAAAAGCTAGTTTTTGTTTTTTAACAGTCTGGGGAATGGAAACGGAACTTCCTTTTGGTTCTCCCCGAAAACAACCATCTTTTTTTAAACCCATTTTTAAAGAACTCGAAAAAAAAAGATGGATTACCAAAAAAGTTTTATTTATAAAAAGAATAATGAAAGACCTTACAAAAATAAATTCAATTCGATTATTTCGATTGAAGGAAGTAAATAAATCGAATGACAATCAAAATATAAAAAACTCACAAAATTCTATAATTAGAAATCAGATTATTCATGAATCATCCATTCGAGTCAGATCCACGGATTGGAAAAATTATTCACTGACAGAAAGAAAAATGAAAAATCTAGCCAATAGGACAAAAACAATTAGAAATCAAATAGAAAAAATCACAAAAGACAAGATAAAAATATTTCTAACTTCAGAGATAAATATTAATCCTAAGGAAACAAGTTGTGATATTCAAAAATCAGAATCGTCGAAAAATTTTTGGCAGATATTAAAAAGAAAAAATACCCGATTAATACGTAAATGGCACTTTTTTTTTCAATTTTTCATTGAAAAGATATGCATAGATACTCTTCTATATATCATTAATATTCCCAGGATCAAAGCACAACTTTTTCTTGAATCAACAAAAAAAATTCTTGATAAATACATTTACAATTACAATACTAAAACAAATCAAGAAGATATTAATGAAAGAAATCAAAATACAATTCACTTTATTTTGACTATAAAAAAGTCGCTTTTTAATATTAGTAATAAAAATTCGCAGATTTCTTGTGATCAATCTTCCTTGTCACAAGCATATGTTTTTTACAAATTATCACAAACTCAAGTTATTAACAAGTATGACTTGAGATCTGTACTTCAATACCACGGAACATCTCTTTTTCTTAAGGATATAATAAAGAATTATTTTCGAACACAAGAAATACTTCATTCCGAATCAAGACATAAGAAATTTCGGAATTCTAGAATGAATGAATGGAAAAACTGGTTAAAGGGTCATTATCAATATGATTTATCTCAGACTAGATGGGCTAGATTAGTGCCACAAAAATGGCGAAATAGAGTCAATCAACGCCGTAGGGCTCAAAAAAAAGATTCAAAAAATTTGGGTTCATATGAAAAATACCAATTAATTCATTCCAAAAACGAAAACGATTCTACGGTAGAGTCATTACTGAATCAAAAAGAAAAATTTAAAAAACACTACAGATATAGTCGTTTATCACATAAATATATTAATTATAATTATGAAGATAAGAAGGAATTATATATTTATGGATCACCCTTACAAATAAACAAGAGCCGAAAGATTCCCTATAATTACAACACACATAAACTTGAATCATTTAATGGGCTAGAAGATATATCTATTAATGATTATCTAGGGGAAGATTATCTTATTGAGACGGAGAAAAATCCAGATAGAAAATATTTTAATTGGGGGATTCTCCGTTTTTGTCTTATAAAAAGGGCCAATATTGAGGCCTGGGCCAATATGAATACTGGGACCAACATTCAAAAAAAGACTAAGACTGGAACTGATTATTATAAAAATAAAATACAAATAATAGATAAAATGGATAAAAAAGATCTTTTTAATTTGAAGATTTATCAAAAAATCAACCCGCCCAAGCAAAGGTTTTTTTTTTTTTTTGATTGGATGGGAATGAATGAAGAAATATTAAATCGTCCCGTATCGAATTTTAAATTTTGGTTCTTCCCAGAATTACTCCCACTATTTGATGCATATAAGATGAAACCGTGGATCATACCAATCAAATTACTTCTTTTAAATTTGAATAGAAATAAAAACATTAGTGAAAATAAAAACATCAACGGAAAAGAAAAAAAGGATTTTTTTATATTATCTAAAAAAAAAAAATCTCTTGAATTGGAGAATCAAAATCAAAAAGAACCGCCGGGACAAGGAGATCTTGAACCAGTTCTACCAAAGCAACAAAAAAATATTGAAGAAGATTATGCGGGATTAGACATTCAAAAAGGTAGAAAGAAAAAGCAATTCAAGAGCAATACAGAAATGTGGTTAGATTCTTTCCTGAAAAGATATTTCCTTTTTCAATTCAGATGGAATGATCCTTTGAATCAAAGAATGATAAATAATATCAAGGTATATTGTCTTCTGCTTAGATTGAGAAATACAAAAGAAATTATTATATCCTCTATTCAAAGAGGAGAACTGAGTCTGAACGTAATGCTGATTCAGAGGGATCTAACTTTTACAGAATTGATAAAAAGGGGGATATTAATTATTGAACCAGTTCGTCTGTCTATAAAATCTATAAAATGGGATGGAAAATTTATTATGTATCAAACCATAAGTATTTCATTAGTCCATAAAAGTAAGCAAGAAATTAATCAAAGATACCGGGAAAAAAGATATATTGATAAGAATGATTTTGATGGATCCATTGCAAGATATGAAAATATGGTTGGGGATGGGGGTGAAAATTATTATGATTTGCTTGTTCCTGAAAATATTTTATCGCCTAGACGTCGTAGAGAATTGAGAATTTTAATTTGTTTCAATTTTAACAATGGAAATGCTTTAGATAGAAATCTAATATTTTGGAATGGAAACAACGTAAGGAACTGTGGTAAATTTTGGAATGAGAACAAAGATGTTGATAAAGAGAAATTAATTAACATGAAATTGAAGTTCTTTCTTTGGCCCAATTATCGATTAGAAGATTTAGCTTGTATGAATCGCTATTGGTTTGATACCAATAATGGTAGTCGTTTCAGTATGTCAAGGATACATATGTATCAACGATTGAAAATTAATTGATACTATATATTATATTCGTGTCATATCTGATATATGAAAGCAAACAGACGCCTCCTGTATTACATTCATTTTGGCACAGGATTCAATGACGTATCAATTCAATCTAGGAATGAATCGACAGAATCTTCTTATCTTAGGTCCGACTTTTTGTCTTTTAGAACGAATGCGAAAATGTACTATTCCCTTGTATCCAATTTAATTCCAAATTGGAATTGATTAATTTAATTTGATAGAAAAAAAAATAATAAAATATAGTACATGAATAAATTCAGATGGTTTTGTATACCAGATTAAAAGGTCTGGTATTATTATTACTGATTGGTAAAATCCATATCTGTATAAAAGAAATAAATATAGGAGAAAAATTCTTTATATGGTAAAAAATTCATTTATCTCGATTATTTCACAAGAAAAAGAAAAAAAAGAAGAAAACAGAGGATCTGTTGAATTTCAAATATTAAATTTCACCAATAAGATACGGAGGCTTACTTCACATTTGGAATTGCACAGAAAAGACTATTTATCTCAGCGAGGTCTACGGAAAATTTTGGGAAAACGTCAACGACTATTGGCTTATTTGTCAAAGAAAAATAGAGTCCGTTATAAACAATTAATTAGTCAGTTGGATATTCGAGAGGCAAAAACTCGTTAATTTGAAGATTCGTTTTGAATTATTTGATTTATTAGATCTTGAATTTTTATTAATTTCATTTCGTTTTCAGCAATTGATGGAATAATGAATCGAGGAAAAAAAAAATATGACTGTACCGGCTACAAGAAAAGACCTCATGATAGTCAATATGGGTCCTCACCATCCATCAATGCATGGTGTTCTTCGACTCATCGTTACTCTAGATGGTGAAGATGTTATTGACTGTGAACCCGTATTGGGTTATTTACACAGAGGGATGGAAAAAATTGCAGAAAACCGAACAATTATACAATATCTGCCCTATGTAACACGTTGGGATTATTTAGCTACTATGTTCACAGAGGCAATAACAGTAAATGGACCAGAACAGTTGGGAAACATTCAAGTACCTAAAAGAGCCAGCTATATCAGAGCTATTATTTTGGAGCTAAGTCGTATAGCTTCTCATTTGTTATGGCTCGGTCCTTTTATGGCAGATATCGGTGCACAGACTCCTTTTTTCTATATTTTCAGAGAGAGAGAGTTGATATATGATCTATTTGAAGCTGCCACTGGTATGCGAATGATGCATAATTATTTCCGTATTGGGGGAGTAGCTGCTGATTTACCTCATGGCTGGATAGATAAATGTTTTGATTTCTGCAATTATTTTTTAACAGTGGTTGCTGAATATCAAAAGCTTATTACGCGGAATCCCATTTTTTTGGAACGAGTTGAGGGGGTGGGCATTATTGGTGGAGAAGAAGCAATAAATTGGGGTTTATCAGGACCAATGCTACGAGCTTCCGGAATCCAATGGGATCTTCGTAAGGTTGATCATTATGAATGTTACGACGAATTTGATTGGGAAGTTCAATGGCAAAAAGAAGGAGATTCATTAGCTCGTTATTTAGTACGAATTAGTGAAATGACGGAATCCATAAAAATTATTCAACAGGCTCTGGAAAGAATTCCGGGAGGACCCTATGAAAATTTAGAAGTCCGACGCTTTGATAGAACAAAGGATTCTGAATGGAATGATTTTGAATATCGATTCATTAGTAAAAAGCCTTCTCCCACTTTTGAATTGTCGAAACAAGAACTTTATGTAAGAGTGGAAGCCCCAAAAGGAGAACTGGGAATTTTTCTGATAGGAGATCAGAGTGTTTTTCCTTGGAGATGGAAAATTCGTCCACCGGGTTTTATCAATTTGCAAATTCTTCCTCAGTTAGTTAAAAGAATGAAATTGGCTGATATTATGACAATACTAGGTAGTATAGATATTATTATGGGAGAAGTTGATCGTTGAAATGATAATTGATACGACAGAAACACAAGCTATCAATTCTTTTTCCAGATCGGAATCCTTAAAAGAGACCTATGAGCTCATATGGCTCCTTGTCCCTATTTTTTCTCCTGTATCAGGAATCACTATAGGGGTACTGGTTATTGTGTGGTTAGAAAGAGAAATATCCGCGGGGATACAACAACGTATTGGACCTGAATACGCCGGCCCTTTGGGAATTCTTCAAGCTCTAGCAGATGGAATCAAACTACTTTTCAAAGAGGATATTCTTCCAGCTAGAGGGGAGACTCGTCTATTCAGTATTGGACCATCTATCGCGGTCATATCAATTCTATTAAGTTATTCAGTAATTCCTTTTAGCTATCGTCTTGTTCTAGCCGATCTCAATATAGGTGTTTTTTTATGGATTTCCATTTCAAGTATTGCTCCTATTGGACTTCTTATGTCAGGATATGGATCGAATAATAAATATTCTTTTTCAGGTGGTCTACGAGCTGCTGCTCAATCGATTAGTTATGAAATACCATTAACTCTATGTGTGTTATCAATATCTCTACGTGCGATTCGTTGGGACATAAACTTTTATTTAATTTACTTTAAACTTTATTTTATTTGAACTTTGACTTTGGTTTCTAGTAAAAAAGTTGAATGTATTCACTAGATAACTTTATTTTTTTATTCATCATTCCAGTTAATGAACTTAAGCAGATAGTTATATGAGTGAGACAAAACAGCTTAAAAATTCGCAGTAAAAAGATTGAGTCTCATTCCCCATGTACAAGAGTTAAGTCGAAGTAAACATAAGTAAAGCAGTAGAAACTATTTACCCCAAGATTGATTGATTAATCATCAGGGCTTGAAGCGGGTGCAAAAGATAAAATGTATGGAGTTTTTACTATTGCATGTATTACCATACCGGGGATCAAACAAAAAAGAGTGGACGGTTAGGAACACCAAGGTACACAAAGGATTAGTAATAGAGATAATGTAAGTTAGGACTACATAAAAGGAATTCAATGGGGCTTTAAATTGGTAGAAATGATCAAGAAGTACTTTCCCATGATCTCGATTCAGAGTATCCTCCTATCCACTGATTAAAGAAATGATTATCAGCAACGAAATAATCTTTTATTTTTTTTAGAGTCCCCTTTTCTGAGAAAGAAGAATAGGAATGAAAGAAATGGAATGCAATTGCATGCAATAGAAAAAAGGGAAAAATAAGAGATTGTTTTTTCTTTTTTTTTTTTTTATCCATATTCTATCCAAAGTAATAGAGATAGAATTCTTATTATGATTCATGAACTAATCTAAAGTCTAATTCTTTTTCGTAATCGAAAGATATGGGTCGAAATTTATATTGATAGAACGAGTATTTTATTGAAGGATTAAGTTATTACTAAAGAAAGAAAAATTGGAATTTGAAAATGAAAGATGAGATCAATTCGGAAGCACTTTTTTTTTTATAGCAGACAGAATTCTATTGGTCTAATTCAGGACTCTCCGATCTATCTTTCCTCTATTTACCTTACTAAGATATCGAGATAATGCCGAAGTGATCTTTAGATTTATTTGTGGCCTTCGAGGAGCCGTATGAAGCTGAAGTCTCATGTACGGTTCTGTAATAGCGATGGGAACAGTGCTGTTATCACCGACTATAATTATCTAACAGTTCGAGTACGGTTGATATAATTGAGGCGCAATCCAAATATGGTTTTTGGGGGTGGAATTTGTGGCGGCAACCTGTAGGGTTTGCTGTTTTTCTAATTTCTTCCCTAGCGGAATGTGAGAGATTACCTTTTGATTTACCAGAAGCAGAGGAAGAATTAGTAGCGGGTTATCAAACCGAATATTCGGGTATAAAATTTGGTTTATTTTACGTTGCTTCTTATCTAAATCTACTAGTTTCTTCATTATTTGTAACAATTCTTTATTTGGGGGGTTGGAATCTTTCTATTCCGTACATATTTATTCCCGAGCTTTTCAAAATAAATAAGGCAGGCGGGGTCTTTGGAACGACAATTGGTATCTTTATTACATTAGCTAAAGCTTATTTGTTCCTATTCATTCCTATCACAACAAGATGGACTTTGCCTAGGATGAGAATGGACCAACTATTAAATCTTGGGTGGAAATTTCTTTTACCTATTTCTCTAGGTAATCTATTATTGACAACCTCTTCTCAACTTTTTTCGCTGTAAAGGAATACTATATTCTAAATTATATATTCATACCTTCTCTCAAACAAGAGAAAGAAACATCAAATTATTTGAATTTTATTCATACATATTCACGATATGCTCCCTATGGTAACTGGGTTCATGAATTATGGTCAACAAACAGTACGAGCTGCAAGGTACATCGGTCAAAGTTTCATGATTACCTTATCCCATGCAAACCGTTTACCTGTAACTATTCAATATCCTTATGAAAAATTGATCACATCAGAGCGTTTCCGCGGTCGAATCCACTTTGAATTTGATAAATGCATTGCTTGTGAAGTATGTGTTCGTGTATGCCCTATAGATCTACCTGTTGTAGATTGGAGATTGGAAACGGATATTCGAAAGAAACGATTGTTTAATTACAGTATTGATTTCGGAATCTGTATATTTTGCGGTAACTGCGTCGAGTATTGTCCAACAAATTGTTTATCAATGACTGAGGAATATGAACTTTCTATTTATGATCGTCATGAATTGAATTATAATCAAATTTCTTTGGGTCGGTTGCCGATGCTAGTAATTGGGGATTACACAATTCGAACAATTACGAATTCCACTCAAATAAAAATAGCTACAGGAAAACCCCTTGACTCAAAAACGATTACCAATTACTAAGGTTTGGTTTTGCTCTAAAGGGGGGAGGCTTCTTTCATTTTGCTTGGTCAATAACTAAAAATCCTAGCTATTGATTGGTGAGAATCACGTCTTAATTTGAATTGAAAATTGATTCATATACGGTGATGAGTTCGAAACATCGAATTTCGTCTTTCAGATTCGGATATAGAATTAAATTTGTCCAATAACAGTATATACATCTAAGAGTATCTACATCAATTCACACTCATTAGAATTAAATTCAATTAGGAACGTAAATGTATTATGTAAATAGGGTAATTTATTTTTTCCCGACCCGGTCAGGTCAATAAGGTCATGAAAGATTTCGACTTATTTATTTCTTATTTTACATATAATATATAATGGATTTACCTGGGCAAATACATGATTTTCTTTTAGTATTTCTGGGATCAGGTCTTATACTAGGGGGTCTGGGAGTAGTATTACTTACCAATCCCATTTTTTCTGCCTTTTCATTGGGATTGGTTCTTGTTTGTATATCCTTATTCTATATTCCATCGAACTCCCATTTTGTAGCTGCTGCACAGCTCCTTATTTATGTGGGAGCCATAAATGTCTTAATTATATTTGCTGTGATGTTCATGAATGGTTCAGAATATTACAACGATTTCCATCTTTGGACCGTTGGAGATGGGGTCACTTCACTGGTTTGTACAAGTATTTTTGTTTCACTAATTACTACTATCCTAAACACATCATGGTATGGGGTTATTTGGACTACAAGATCAAACCAGATTTTAGAACAAGACTTGATAAGTAATGGTCAACAAATTGGGATTCATTTATCAACAAATTTTTTTCTTCCATTTGAACTCATTTCTATAATTCTTTTAGTTGCTTTAATAGGTGCAATTGCTATGGCGCGTCAGTGATTCAGTGATAAAAAAAAATACTTAGAATTAGAAATCCAAAGAAATCTAAATTAATAAGAAATAAGCTGTCTTATTCCATCTATAATTTACTCTAATTCTATTTAGAAAGTTTTCACGTATAAAAAAAATGAAAAATGTTTTTAGTTTGATCTATTTACTAACACCTACCTTTGTTCTTGTTATATCCTTTCTAGTCACTAGTCAATCGAATCGGTTGAATTTTTGTTCCTATTGAAATGAATCTAGATTGATGAGGGGTTGGTCAATGATGCTCGAACATGTACTTGTTTTGAGTGCTTATTTATTTTCCATGGGTATCTATGGATTGATCACGAGCCGAAATATGGTTAGAGCACTTATGTGTCTTGAACTTATACTGAATGCAATTAATATAAATTTCGTAACATTCTCTGATTTTTTTGATAGTCGCCAATTAAAAGGAGACATTTTCTCAATTTTTGTTATAGCTATTGCAGCCGCTGAAGCGGCCATTGGGTTAGCTATTGTTTCGTCAATTTTTCGAAACAGAAAATCAACTCGTATCAATCAATCGAATTTGTTGAATTGAAAATTGAATAAATATAAAAGAATAAAATTAAGTAGAATAAAAATAAAATAAAAATCATCTATATAAATAACCAACTCGAATTAGCATCTACGACAAACACGTATGACTAAGTTAGCTAAAATGAATAGAAGGTTTGCTAAAAGGTAAGAAATCCAAGTATCTTAGCCTTCTCTCATCAGCAGATCCAGAAATAAAGTAAATTGATTAAAAAAATTTCTGATAAATCATTGATTCGTCTGGTATCTATAACATTTACTACATTTATTTTTACTAGATCGAAAATTTATGACGTTCAAAAATTTATAGATCCAATGTCACATTCAGTAAAGATTTATGATACATGTATAGGATGTACTCAATGTGTACGAGCTTGCCCCACAGATGTATTAGAAATGATACCTTGGGACGGATGTAAAGCTAAGCAAATTGCCTCTGCTCCAAGAACAGAAGATTGTGTAGGTTGTAAGAGATGTGAATCTGCCTGTCCAACAGATTTCTTGAGTGTTCGGGTTTATTTATGGCATGAGACAACTCGCAGCATGGGTCTAGCTTATTGAGGTGTTCCAGAAAACTCCAATTGAATCCATTTGATTTCTCTTTACCGACAAAAGCCGTACTCGAAATAGAAATAATAAAAAATATTTCGAGTACGGCTTTTTTTTCTGTTCAAAGCATATCTTGTTTTTACCACGAATTCTTTTCCTTGGTTAACAATAATTGTAGTTTTTCCGATATCCGCGGGTTCTTTAATTTTCTTTCTTCCTCATAGAGGAAATAAGGTGATTCGCTGGTATACTTTATGTATATGTTTATTAGAACTCCTTCTAATGACCTATGCATTCTGTTATCATTTCAAATTCGACGATCCATTAATCCAGCTCGAGGAGGATTCTAAATGGATTAATATTTTTGATTTTCACTGGAGATTAGGAATTGATGGACTTTCCATAGGACCCATTTTTTTGACGGGCTTCATTACAACTTTAGCTACTTTAGCAGCTTGGCCAGTTACTCGATATTCCCGATTGTTCCATTTCTTGATGTTAGCAATGTACAGCGGTCAAATAGGATCATTTTCTTCTCGAGACCTTTTTCTTTTTTTTATCATGTGGGAGTTAGAATTAATTCCCGTTTATCTACTTCTATTCATGTGGGGGGGGAAGAAACGTCTGTATTCGGCTACAAAGTTTATTTTATACACTGCTGGGGGTTCTATTTTTCTGTTAATAGGAGTTCCGGGTATGGGTTTATATGGTTCCAATGAACCAACATTAAATTTTGAAACATCAGCTAACCAATCATATCCTGTGGCATTAGAAATTTTATTCTATTTTGGATTTCTTATTGCTTATGCTGTCAAATCACCGATTATACCCCTACATATATGGTTACCGGATACCCACGGAGAAGCACATTATAGTACATGTATGCTTCTAGCCGGAATCTTATTAAAAATGGGAGCGTATGGGTTGATTCGGATCAATATGGAATTATTACCCCATGCTCATTCTATATTTTCTCCCTGGTTGATGATAGTAGGCACAATGCAAATAATCTATGCAGCTTCAACATCTCTAAGTCAACGTAACTTAAAAAAGAGAATAGCCTATTCCTCTGTATCTCATATGGGTTTCCCAATTATAGGAATTGCTTCCATAAGTGATACAGGACTCAACGGAGCTGTTTTACAAATAATCTCTCATGGATTTATTGGTGCTGCACTTTTTTTCTTGGCAGGAACGAGTTACGATAGAATACGTCTTGTTTATCTCGACGAAATGGGAGGAATAGCTATTCCAATGCCAAAAATTTTTACGATGTTCAGTAGCTTCTCGATGGCTTCTCTTGCATTGCCGGGAATGAGTGGTTTTGTTGCGGAATCGATAGTATTTTTTGGAATACTTACTAGCCAAAAATATCTTTTAATGGCAAAAATACTAATTACTTTAGTAATGGCAATTGGAATGATATTAACTCCTATTTATTCATTATCTATGTCACGCCAGATGTTCTATGGATACAAGCTATTCAATGCCCAAAACTCTTATTTTTTTGATTCTGGACCACGAGAACTATTTGTTTCGATCTCTATCTTTCTACCTGTAATAGGTATTGGTATTTATCCAGATTTTGTTCTCTCAATATCAGTTGACAAAGTCGAGGCTATTTTATTTAATTACTTTTATAGATTCTAGTTTTATAGATTAAAGATAGTTTTCATGAATAAGACAGAAAATAAAAATATAAAATACTGGCATTTTTAAACGTAGTAGAATGAAAAAAAAATTTTCTTTTTTGAAGTAAAAAAACCGAAGTGAATTGGAATTGTAATCGGATACCTTTAACATTTTTGAGAACCATTTGAATCGCTACTTGATTCAAACGGTTCTCAAAAATGTAGACAAAGTTTCATTATATACGTTCTTCCTATGTATTGGATTCGTCAGATCCTTTCTTCAATTAGATGTTAATGTGAATGAACCATAACTATGTAACCCTATTCCTAATAGATTGACTCCAAAATAGCATATCCAAATTATAAGAAATCCTAGGGAAGCCACAATTGCGGAATTTGCACCTTGCAAATTTTTATTTGTTCGAGTATGTAAATAAATCGCGAATATAGTCCAAGTAATAAATGCCCAAGTTTCTTTTGGGTCCCAATTCCAATAGGCCCCCCATGCTTCATTAGCCCACACTGCTCCCGAAAGAATACCTATGGTTAAAAAGATAAACCCTAGACTAATGACACGATAACTCCAATAATCCAATTGCTGAATCAATTGATACCTGTGAAAATTTCTAAAGGAAAGAAAAAAAGTATTTCGTAAAACATTGTTTCTTTCATTCATGCATTGGATCTCACTAAAGGAAAATGACCCAATTAATAAATGATTGCTTTTACCAAAAATCTCTATGTTTTTTCGAAATGTAATGACTAGAAGAGCTACTGATAATAATGATCCGCATAAAAGAGCTGCATAGCTCAATACCATCATACTTACGTGCATCATCAACCACTGGGATTTTAAAGCAGGTACCAATATTGCGGATTGCTGTAATTCAGTTAAAAGACCCGAAGTGGCAAACCCTTGGGTAAAAATAGCACTTGGCGCGGTTATTACGCTTAAATGATTTTTATGGTTCCATATTTTAGGAACTATATGAATAATGGAGAAACTCCATGAAAGGAACATTAATGATTCATATAAATCACTTAATGGGAAATGTCTCGAAGAAATCCAACGAGTAATTAAGAATCCTGTTATACAAAAAAAAGTAGTTATCATGCCTTTGTCTGACGAATCATATAGTTCTACGATTCCATCGACTAATAGGCTCATCAAATAAATCGTAATTACAATGGAAACGACCGAAAAAGAGATATGAGTTAATATATGTTCGAAAGTCGAAAATATCATAAAAAAATCCTAAAACTAAAAAAGGCCCTTCAATTACGGAATTGAAATCAAGAATTGAATTTCTTATAATTATAAGATTTTTTATAATCTTTTAGAAGATGCCGTCACTCGGACTCGAACCGAGATGCTCTAGCACTGCTTCCTAAGAGCAGCGTGTCTACCAATTTCACCATGACGGCTTGTTCGAAATCATAATAGCCCATTCATATTCAATAGTCGATATTTAAGGAGTCAACTCAATTGACATTTTTTAGGAAAGATTAAAATCGATGAATAAAGACTCGTTTAAATTGTTATTTGAACGTTCAATAAACCTTAGCTTAGTATCTAGTATCTTGGGATGCTGTCAGTTTTAACAATGGACTTTCGCGTAGTTTAAGTTACCCCGAAATGGAGGAGTTGGAACTATTTAGTTCTGCCCTAAATTTAGGCATAGAACTAAAAAAAATTGTCTATTTCATTTCTTATTTATATTAACTAAGAATAAGAAATGAATATTCTATATTTTATTTTAAATTCTCTCAATTCTAAAGAAATATTCTATTTTTTATTCGATTTTATAACCTAATTTTACTCTATAGAATTATAAATAGATTTTGATTGGTCCTACAGTCCAAGCACAGATCTATTTTGATCTAT
The DNA here is from genome assembly GCF_013358625.1 of Macadamia integrifolia. NCBI lineage: Eukaryota > Viridiplantae > Streptophyta > Magnoliopsida > Proteales > Proteaceae > Macadamia > Macadamia integrifolia. The sequence goes on along the minus strand of NC_025288.1, from coordinate 118,695 downwards.
TTTGAATCACATAAAATAATTCTTCGTACATAAATATCGGTCTAAATGAAACTCAAGGTCTTTTATTGATTAGGTCGAAAACAGGGGTCTAGTGATTCAGAGAATAATAATTCAGAAAATTTTACAAATATTGTATTAAAATATAGATCTTAATTAGTTTCAAACGATTCAGTTATTTGATTAAAAATATCTGTTTTATTATAGAAAAGGAGCTTTCAACCTTGTTTAGACTTATTGATCATCTTCCAGAAAACTCTTAACTTAAATAGTGTAGTCCATCTTAGTGATGTATAACTATTGGGGCAAGAAACCCTTTCTAAAAAAAAAGTTTTCTTATTTTTTATATAATTCTATTTTTTTCATATTATTATTGTGTGTTAGTATTGTGAAAAGTTAATTGAATTGATGGGGAAAATAACAATCCCCATCTCGAATATTTTAAAAACCTACTAAAAAAAAGGAAAGCAAAAAGTTTATATTTTGTGTTTATACTTTTTTATCTATCTTATTTTTCTTATTTAAATTTTAAAAATAAGGATCCTTTTTATAATCCAGTAAACAAGAATTATTCTACATACCACACCTTCTGATCAGTTAAAAATAAAAATATTAGTGAATGTAAACCATTCATCTTATAACTTATAAAGTTAAATAAAATTATCCAATTTATCAAATCATGTTGATTTAGATTAGTCCAAGGTTTGATTACTTATTTGTCGCACAAAAAAACTTTTTGAATTTCCGGTAGAAAGAGATTTCGCTAACGAAAAAGCTTTTAACGCTGCCCAATACCCCCCCTTTTTCCAAATATTTTTACGAATACGCTTTTTTGACATAGAACTACGTTTCTTTGGAACTGCCATTCAAAAATAAGGAAGATTGCTATAGTTGGATGTGAAAGACATGTATTATTTAAAATGGATAACTCTTTCTATTCCTATGCATTATCTATCTATTTCTTCCATAGACGATATCTCTTTCATAACATCTACAAATATAGATATTGTTGGGGTAGAGTATCGTGGGGAACAAAAAAAAGAAAAACGATGTGATATATTTTCAAAGGAATTAAATTTTTTGGGATTTCTATTACAACCAAATATTCGAAAAAAGACAATAATTCATAGTCATTGATACCCTTATATCTTCATTCCCATTCGGATCTATATTTTTGGAATCCGCTGTCATGAAAATAGAATTTCTTATCAACAATAAGAAAAGAATCCAAAAGGTTTCAATTTCTATCTCTGTCTGTTTTCGTCGTGTTACATAAAAAAAAAAAAAAAAAATAGAAAAGCTTAAATTACTTAATTAAAATTAAAGAATTTTAAAGAAAATTATAACATTTTTCTATTAATTGATCAAACTCGAAGAGAGAGTACATCTAATTCAAATTTTGAAATTCGAATGAGACTAGTAATTAATCTCTTAAACAATACATTATAAGATCTCTTTAGTAATTTCGTCTTCTAGCTCTATGTGAAGTGACGTGGCAGATATCATAGAATTTCCTATAATCATAGGTTTGTTTTATTGGATCAAGTTTTTGGTGATTCTATGATCCATATCCAAATCAATTACTATTTTTGGTCTACTTCTTTACTTGCTCTATGGGTAGAAATTCTAAATTTTCATAATCGTAAAAATACGTACCAATTAATTATTGTACAATTAGTTATCGCAATAGTATTAATGGAATTACTGAAATTTTCCTATCCTTTATCTTTTTAAATATTTTATTTATTAAAGTTAATAACTAAGTAGTAATTTTTCACTAGCGACTTGGTCATCTAATTTGACCAATTGCAACTTCTTGATTTGAATTGAATATTTGAAGTATTAGGAAAAAATCAGAAAAAAAATATTTGACTTTTTCATATCTTGATTTTTTGAACTCCTTCAAAAAGAGATAAGAGCTGGCGAATCGGAAATAATTAATAAGAATAAAAAATTTTTGATTTTCTTATGGAACATACATATCAATATGCGTGGATTATACCACTCCTTCCACTTCCAGTTCCTATGTTAATAGGAATGGGACTTCTCCTTGTTCCGACGGCAACAAAAAATCTTCGTCGTATGTGGACCTTTCCTAGTGTTTTATTGTTAAGTATAGTTATGATTTTTTCGGTCGATCTGTCTATTCAGCAAATAAATGGCAGTTCTATCTATCAATATGTATGGTCTTGGACCATCAATAATGATTTTTCCTTAGAGTTTGGCCACTTGATCGATCCACTTACTTCTATTATGTCAATCTTAATCACTACTGTTGGAATTATGGTTCTTATTTATAGTGATAATTATATGTTTCATGATCAAGGATATTTAAGATTTTTTACTTATATGAGTTTTTCCAATGCTTCTATGTTGGGATTAGTTACTAGTTCCAATTTAATCCAAATTTATATTTTTTGGGAATTAGTTGGAATGTGCTCCTATCTTTTAATAGGTTTTTGGTTCACACGACCCATTGCAGCAAATGCTTGTCAAAAAGCGTTTGTAACTAATCGTGTAGGAGATTTTGGTTTATTATTAGGAATCTTAGGTCTTTATTGGATAACGGGTAGCTTTGAATTTCGGGATTTGTTCGAAATATTCAATAACTTGATTAATAATAATGGAGTTAATTTTTTATTTGTTATTTTGTGTGCTTCCTTCTTATTCGTCGGTGCAGTTGCTAAATCTGCACAATTCCCACTTCATGTATGGTTACCCGATGCCATGGAAGGTCCTACTCCTATTTCGGCTCTTATACATGCTGCTACTATGGTAGCAGCAGGAATTTTTCTTGTAGCTCGGCTTCTTCCTCTTTTTACAGTCATACCTTACATAATGTATCTAATTTCTTTAATAGGGATAATAACAGTCCTATTAGGAGCTACTTTGGCTCTTGCTCAAAAAGACATTAAGAGAAGTTTAGCCTATTCTACAATGTCTCAATTGGGTTATACTATGTTAGCTTTAGGTATGGGGTCTTATCGAGCTGCTTTATTTCATTTGATCACCCATGCCTATTCTAAAGCATTATTGTTTTTAGGGTCCGGATCCATTATTCATTCAATGGAAACTGTTGTTGGATATTCTCCAGAAAAAAGTCAAAACATGGTTTTTATGGGCGGTTTAAAAAAATATGTGCCAATTACAAAAAATGCTTTTTTTTTAGGTACACTTTCTCTTTGTGGTATTCCGCCTTTTGCTTGTTTTTGGTCCAAAGACGAAATTCTTAATGATAGTTGGTTGTATTCACCGATTTTCGCAATAATCGCTTGTTACACAGCAGGATTAACTACATTTTATATGTTTCGGGTATATTTACTTACTTTTGAGGGACATTTAAACGTCCATTTTCAAAAGTACAACGGCAAAAAAAATAGCTCGTTCTATTCAATATCTATATGGGGCAAAGAAGAAACAAAAATGATTAAAAAAAATTTTCGTTTATCGACAATAAATAATAATCAAAGGGATTCTTTTTTTTCGAAGAAAACATATCCGATTGATGGAAATGTAAGAAGCATGCCGCGACCCCTTATTACTAATACTCATTTTGGGAGTAAAAAGACTTTTCCCTATCCTCACGAATCGGACAATACTATGCTACTGCCTCTACTTATATTGGTCTTATTTACTTTATTCGTTGGATTCCTAGGAATTCCTTTCGGTCAGGGAGGAATGGATTTGGATATATTATC
>NC_025288.1:82500-87500 GCF_013358625.1 Macadamia integrifolia | reverse complement strand
TTAGTAAAGCCGAGGTTAACGAGGGTACTGCCATGAAAAGGTTAAAACCTCGAGCTCGAGGACGTAGTTATTCGATAAAAAGACCTACCTGTCATATAACTATTGTATTAAAAGATATAACTTTAGTTGAAAAAACTAAGTATACAGATAGGATGTTTCGTGATAAATATCTTATGGCGGGGTAGTATGGGTCAAAAAATAAATCCACTTGGTTTCAGACTTGGTACAACCCAAAGTCATCATTCCCTTTGGTTTGCGCAACCAAAAAATTATTCCGAGGGTCTCCAGGAAGATCAAAAAATCCGGGATTGTATCAAGAATTATGTACAAAAAAATAAGAGAATAGTCGAGGGAATTGCACGTATAGAGATTCAAAAAAGAATCGATCTGATCCAGGTCATAATCCATATGGGATTCCCAAAGTTGTTAATAGAGGAGAGACCACGAGGAATCGAAGAATTACAGATCAATGTACAAAAAAAGTTTTATTCTGTGAATCGAAAACTCAACATTTCTATCACAAGAATTGCAAGACCTTATGGACAACCTAATATTCTTGCAGAATATATAGCTGGACAATTAAAAAATAGAGTTTCATTTCGAAAGGCAATGAAAAAAGCTATTGAATTAACTGAACAAGCAGATACAAAAGGAATTCAAATACAAATTGCAGGGCGTATTGACGGAAAAGAAATTGCACGTGTCGAATGGATCAGAGAAGGCAGGGTTCCCCTACAAACCATTCGAGCTAAAATTGATTATTGTTCCTATACCGTTCGAACTATCTATGGGGTATTAGGCATCAAAATTTGGATATTTATAGAAGAGGAATAATGATCCTTTCCTTGTCTTTTCCTTGTCTTTCCACTCTTTCCAGCTATCCAGTTCTGATGGAAGAAAAAATGACAAACTCTCTCATTTTTTCCCTTCAATCAAAACAAAAAAATGAGACATTCTAATTTTTTTCTTAATTCTATAGGGTTGAATAAAAATTCGATTAACCATTTGGTAGAATTGCTATGCTTAGTGTGTGACTCGTTGATTTTTTTTAGGGTAGGGCTAGAATTAAAAAAAAAAAAGGACCTGCCCACAGGCTCATAGTATGAACTAATAACTAGCTCATTGCTTCGTATTATCTGGATCCAAGGAAGCAGTCATTATATGATGTATCGATCATATCGTTGTAGCAACTGAAATGTTTTTTGCATAAATAATAAATAAAAAATCAATCTGATTATAGGTTGTGAAGCGAAAATAAAGGGATGTGGATAAATGGAAGGGTGAAAGAAAGAGAGAAGGAGAATATCAATGATATATGATTCCAATATATATGTATGGTCTATGAATCATCTCATAAAAAGCAGTGTAATAAAGCATCAATTCAATGCTGATTCGTCCATAACCATAATTAGATGAATCTGGTTCATAGGAAAAAAATAAAGAGCCTCGAGTCAATAAAGACTGGGGAGATTGACTCAGGAACAAATTTCATTAGGAGCTCCATTGCAAAGTTCGGGCCTAGCCATTAATAGAGAAGCGATGGGAACGACGAAACCTGTGACCGCAAAAGATTCTATTGAAAAGAATCCTAATGATTCAGTGGGTGGGATGGCGGAACGAACCAGGAACCAATTCATTTATTCTGAGAGATCGTGGGCTGGCCCTATGAATGAAACAGATATTGAAAGAGTAAATATTCGCCCGCGAAAGCCTTCTTATTCTTATTGGATTAAAAAAATTTCGGCGATTCGATAAGAGGAAAAATAAAGATTCGTTATAAAACATTCTCTAAAAAAAATAAAAGAAATTGTCTAATTGTATATACAAACAAGATCCACAAATTCCTACATGACAGATTAAATCTCAAAAAACCCTACGATTCAGTTTATTATTCATTAAATAATTAAATAGATGTATATCTGTAATATTATTGAATCGTTTCATTCGCGAGGAGCTGGATGAGAAGAAACTCTCATGTCCGGTTCTGCAGTAGAGATGGGAATTTACAAATTCCCATCAATTATAACCCAAAAAGAACCAGATTCCGTAAACAACATAGAGGAAGAATGAAGGGAATATCTTATCGAGGCAATCGTATTTCTTTCGGCAGATACGCTCTTCAAGCACTTGAACCCGCGTGGATCACATCTAGACAAATAGAAGCAGGGCGACGAGCAATGACACGATATGCGCGTCGTGGTGGAAAAATATGGGTACGTATATTTCCAGACAAACCCGTTACAGTAAGACCTACGGAAACACGTATGGGTTCGGGCAAAGGATCTCCCGAATATTGGGTATCTGTCATTAAACCGGGTCGAATACTTTATGAAATGGGTGGAGTATCAGAAATTGTAGCCAGAGAAGCTATTGAAATAGCTGCGTCCAAAATGCCCATACGAACCCAATTCGTTATTGCAGGATAGGGATGTGAAATCAAAAGAAAGATATTTTTTTAGTAAAAAAAAATTGCTGCTTTATTTATTTTTAGACAAAAAATATTTCTTTTTTTTCCTTCACCCTTTGCTTTGAAAGAACAGATAAAAAAAAAAAAAAAAATGATTCAACCTCAGACCCATTTGAATGTAGCGGACAACAGCGGGGCTCGAGAATTGATGTGTATTCGAATCATAGGAGCCAGTAATCGCCGATATGCTCATATTGGTGACGTGATTGTTGCTGTAATCAAAGAAGCAGTGCCCAATATGCCTCTAGAAAGATCAGAAGTAATCAGAGCTGTAATTGTACGTACATGTAAAGAACTCAAACGTGACAATGGTATGATAATACGATATGATGACAATGCAGCAGTTGTCATTGATCAAGAAGGAAATCCAAAAGGAACTCGAGTCTTTGGTGCGATTGCTCGGGAGTTGAGACGGTTGAATTTTACTAAAATAGTTTCATTAGCTTCTGAGGTATTATAAATGCTAATAAATGAGACCATGATCATTTATGATGATATTCTTATATATTAATATTATTATTATATATGAGAAATATGATAATAATATTAATATATAGGAATCTAAGTTATAAATTCTAGATATAATGTAGAATAAGATATCTGAAATAGATTAATTAACTTAGTAGATTGTGTCTCACGCATATACCTTTTAAAATGCATCATAAACATAAATAATAAAAACAGAGCATGTTGATTATATCAAAATTCGGGGCACCAATAATTATAGTTTGTCATGGGTAGAGACACTATTGCCGACGTAATAACTTCTATACGAAATGCTGACATGAATAAAAAAGGAACAGTTCGAATAGCATCCACTAATATCACGGAAAACATTGTGAAAATACTTCTACGAGAAGGTTTTATCGAAAACGTGAGGAAACACCGGGAAAACAACAAATATTTCTTGGGTTTAACCCTGCAACCTAGAAGGAATAGGAAGGGGCCATATAGAACTATTTTAAAACGTATCAGCCGACCCGGTTTACGAATCTATTCTAACTATCAACGAATTCCTAGGATTTTAGGTGGAATGGGGATTGTAATTCTTTCTACTTCTCGAGGTATAATGACAGATCGGGAGGCTCGACTAGAAGGAATCGGAGGAGAAATTTTGTGTTATATATGGTGATCCTTCTCGGATCCGAATTAGATCCGTAACTTCCTATTTGTTTGTGAAAAAAAAAAAAAGAGGAAGGGCGGGTTATCTAATATCACTCTTCCTCCATTAGTTGATACTTCAAGGGGGTTACCAGGAATGAAAGAACAAAAATGGATTCATGAAGGTTTAATTACTGAATCACTTCCCAATGGTATGTTCCGGGTTCGTTTAGATAATGAAGATCTGATTCTAGGTTATGTTTCAGGAAAGATCCGACGTAGTTTTATACGGATACTACCGGGAGATAGGGTCAAAATCGAAGTAAGTCGGTATGATTCAACCAGAGGACGTATAATTTATAGACTCCGCACCAAAGATTCCAATGATTAGGTCCTTTTCTCAACATGCCTTTCTTTCATAGGGATACAATTCGTGGTTCAAAATTTCAAGAGACTTATTTTCTTCCAAGGAGTAGATTCTAAATTAAGGTAAGGAATGACAAATATGAAAATAAGGGCTTCTGTTCGTAAAATTTGTGAAAAATGTCGACTGATCTGTAGGCGGGGACGAATTATAGTAATTTGTTCCAACCCAAGACATAAACAAAGACAAGGATAATCTTTCTAAAATAAAAAGGGATTCTCTAAAAGACCCGATGTACAAATAAAGGATCTGTTTTGACATGAAATGGATATATCCGTATATCTCTGACTCATATTTATGAGATGATAAATTATGGTAAAACCTATACCAAGAATTGGTTCACGTAAGAATGGACGTAGAATACCAAAGGGAGTTATTCATGTTCAAGCAAGTTTCAACAATACCATTGTGACTGTTACAGATGTAGGGGGTCGGGTGATTTCTTGGTCCTCCGCCGGTGCTTGTGGATTTAAGGGCACAAGAAGAGGGACACCTTTTGCTGCTCAAACCGCAGCAGGAAATGCTATTCGTACAGTGGTGGATCAGGGTATGCAACGAGCAGAAGTCATGATAAAGGGTCCCGGTCTCGGAAGAGATGCAGCATTACGAGCCATTCGTAGAAGTGGTATACTATTAAGTTTCGTACGGGATGTAACCCCTATGCCACATAATGGGTGTAGGCCTCCTAAAAAAAGACGTGTGTAAAAATAGGAACTGAAGGTAGTTCAAGAGAAAGAAACGATTCAATGATCTGATCAACTAAAATTACTATGGTTCGAGAGGAAGTAGCAGTATCTACTCGTACACTAGAGTGGAAGTGTGTTGAATCAAGAGCAGACAGTAAGCGTCTTTATTATGGACGTTTTATTCTGTCTCCGCTTATGAAAGGTCAAGCCGATACGATAGGCATCGCAATGCGAAGGGCTTTACTTGGAGAAATAGAAGGAACATGTATCACACGTGCAAAATCTGAGAAGATACCACATGAATATTCTACCATAGTAGGTA
>NC_025288.1:57500-77500 GCF_013358625.1 Macadamia integrifolia | reverse complement strand
CGCGTCTAGCATATTTTTTCACAGTAGCAGGATCGCTATAACTGACTCCATTGAGTTCGCCACCATAGAACTCAACAGTTACACCTACTTGTTCGACACTATACTTCGATTCTGCCCTTCTAAAGGGAACATCGGCTCTCACAATCCCATCTCCGTCTACCAAAACTACTGGAAATGTTTCAAAAAAAGTAGGCATACGGCGTACAAAAAGCTCACGCCCTTCTTTATCTCTAAAGACGGGATGTCCTAACCATCCAACAGCTATTCCATCCCCGTTGTCCATTGAGCCCGCTCTGAATAATCCCCCTTTTGCTGGATTATTTCCGATGTAATCATAAAAGGCTAATTTTTCGGAAATTTTAGACCAAGCTTCTGATAAACTTTGGTTTTCGGCTAGTCCAGTGCCAACTCTTCGATATATTTCTTGCTGGAAATATCCCTGATCCCATTGATAACGAGTGGGCCCAAATAATTCAATTGGGGTAGTTGCTGAACCATACCACATAGTTCCAGCAACAACAAAGGCTGCAAAAAAGACAGCAGCGATACTACTGGAAAGTACGGTTTCAATATTGCCCATACGTAATCCTTTGTATAGACGTTGGGGCGGTCGGACACTAAGATGGAATAGGCCCGCTAATATGCCCAATGTCCCTGCTGCAATATGATGAGAGGCTATTCCTCCCGGAACAAAAGGATCAAAACCTTCCACGCCCCACGCCGGATTTACAGGTTGTACTTTTCCGGTTAGTCCATAAGGATCGGACACCCATATTCCAGGACCATACAAGCCTGTTACATGAAATGCGCCAAACCCGAAACAAGCCAACCCTGAAAGAAATAAATGAATTCCAAAGATCTTGGGCAAATCCAAAGAGGGTTTGCCTGTACGCTCATCACAGAATATTTCTAGATCCCAATATACCCAATGCCAGATAGCTGCCAAGAAGCACAAGCCAGAAAACACAATATGTGCTCCGGCCACGCCTTCGTAACTCCAAATACCCGGATTCGTTATAGTCCCTCCTGTGATACTCCAACCCCCCCATGAATTGGTTATTCCTAAACGAGTCATGAAAGGTATAACGAACATACCTTGTCTCCACATTGGATCAAGAACGGGATCAGAGGGATCAAAAACTGCTAATTCGTATAGAGCCATCGAACCAGCCCAACCAGAAACTAGAGCTGTATGCATTATATGAACAGAAAGCAAGCGACCGGGATCATTCAATACGACGGTATGAACACGATACCAAGGCAAACCCATGGAAATACCCCTTTATCAAATAAAAATAGACACTATGTAACTTTATCGCATTGGAAAAGACTATGCTATGGACCTCCCTTTTCACTGAATTATCTCGGAGCAAGGGTGAATATTTATTCCATTTCGTTGGTAATAATGGAACACGTAGGAACAAAGAGAAGCAGATCTATTCTATACCCGATAAGTACCAATATGCAATGGGGCTGGCCCCCCTTTTCTATGAGCGAATGCGTAGATACTTGCTCATCATTCGAATAACCCATTCATAATAATTTCCTTTCGTCATTCTGTCTTCCTCTACGAACTTTCCAATCTATGGATAAAATACGCTAAACGGCAATATTATAAAGACAATACATTCTTACGTTTCCACATCAAAGTGAAGTATAACACTTAACCCCCTTTTCTTTCATTTAATGCCTATTGGTGTTCCAAAAGTCCCTTTTCGTAGTCCCGGAGAGGAAGATGCAGTTTGGGTTGACGTATAGTGCGACTTGTCAGACATATTGGGTCATATGGGATTTCCCCGTTCTCTCCCCCGATCGAGATATCCTCCGTTTCGACCAATAAAGATTGATTGAACCGTCAAAATTTGGAGCGTGAAGTAGAATTATTAAGTGGATCCTGGGGGGATCAATATTAATATTATCCATTAGAATAATTTATGGTTGGACCAATAAAATGAAATTTCCAGGCTCCGTTCAGAAAATACCCAATTGGTAATATATGTATATGTACGATTACCATAAATGATTCCTATTTATAGATCTCAAACTGCCAATTAATCGAGTAATATAATGACTATATTGAATATTTGGCGGAAGACATGAAATGAATTGAAAAAAGAAAAACGGAAGTCGTAGCAAAAAGAAGTGGTATTGGGATCATTTGTCCTATATGTGCAAATAAAAATCGGGCAGACCTTTACCCGGAGTAGAGCATAAACCTAAAAGACTTGAAGAGGCCCATTCAGGAACAAGAAAATTACATCGTGATTTGGGTTGGATCTCGATGAAACAATACATCAATGAGAGGTTAGTTCGATAAGTTTAGTGAATTCTTTTTTATATTATAGGGAGCCAAAACTTATCTTTCTTGAAAAATGGAAGAAAAAGCCCCCTCGTTAGGAGTTAAAAAACCTGCTATGAAAAAAGAAAGAGGGCTAGGATCGACACATTGATTTTTTCGCAATTTTTTTTTTTGAACCGTATGCATCCAAAGGTGCATGTACGGTTCCTAAAGGATACTATATTTGTCCTAATCAACCGACTTCATCGCGAAAGATTACTTTTTTTAGGCCAAGAGGTTGATAGCGAGATCTCGAATCAACTTATTGGTCTCATGGTATATCTCAGTATAGAGGATGATACCAGAGATCTGTATTTGTTTATAAACTCTCCCGGCGGATGGGTAATACCCGGAATAGCTATTTATGATACTATGCAATTTGTGCCACCAGATGTGCATACAATATGCATGGGATTAGCCGCTTCAATGGGATCTTTTATCGTGGTCGGAGGAGAAATTACCAAACGTATAGCATTCCCTCACGCTTGGCGCCAATGAGTTTTTTTATTTGTATTTGAGAAAAAAAAAAGAAAACTATGCCTTCGCCATATGGAATAATAAGTAATAATAGCATGGCACTTCGAGTTCGATAGAAGCAAACCTTTATTGTTTTTTCATAACATGAGATTATGTATCGAGAGAGTAGTATGAAACAAAGGTTATTTCCGATTTGATCTTATCTATCGGAAGTCCATTTCAGCGTCACAAACTTTTTCTTTTTTTGTTTTTACACCAGAAGTCTCTTTCCAATATTTATGTTATGAAAGAGTACGAAAAAAAAAACAGGATCATTTTTTCGTTAATTGTTCGAACCAGAAAGAAACTTTGGGATTGCTGAAGCACAGACGAAATAAATCTATAAAGCAACGGAACCATCATAGTATTTTTGGAACTCTTCTCTCTGAAAAGAAGGGTGGTAAGTGGAATGGATCATCTAGCGATCGGGATCTGATAGATCCGATTTCTCTCTTTCTTCGATGGAAGGGAAAAGTCACCTCCATTGTAGAGCCGTATGCAATGTGCAAAAAATGCCTGTACGGTTGTCCAATTCTATCTTTTTTTTATTCTTGGTATTCTTTATCTCTTCCCTTCGCCCCATGATGTGAGATAGAAAAACTTTTCATTATGTTATATCATCAGGGTAATGATACACCAACCTGCTAGTTCTTTTTATGAGGCACAAACAGGAGAATTTGTCCTGGAAGCGGAAGAGCTACTTAAACTTCGTGAAACCCTCACAAGGGTTTATGCACAAAGAACGGGAAAGCCCTTATGGGTTGTATCCGAAGACATGGAAAGGGATGTTTTTATGTCAGCAACAGAAGCCCAAGCTCATGGAATTGTTGATCTTGTCGCGGTCGAAAATAGCAGTGATTTCACATAAATCCGCGATTCCATTTCGAACCATAACATGGTTCAAATGAACCGAACCTTGCTTTGATATTTTATCTTCTTACCGGGGTAAAGCAAAATAATATAGGAAATGGGAGTAATTCATAATCATCCGGTTAGGATCGATCTAAACCAGCCCCATTCTGTATACGATTCAGCATGCCAACTATTAAACAACTTATTAGAAACACAAGACAGCCAATCAGAAATATCACGAAATCCCCCGCTCTTCGGGGATGTCCTCAGCGCCGAGGAACATGTACTAGGGTGTATGTGTGACTCGTTCAAATCATGAGCTGGAACAAAACAAAGGAGACAGTTTTTCCAGTATCAATGCCCAGGACCACTGAATAAGATAGAATCGAAAAGCCCTATTCACTATCTAAAACTAAAAGTCAAAGGCAAAAGATCTATCATATACCTCTATTCTGTATGAAATTTATGGTTTCCATTGGTGCAAATCCAATCACCTCCGTTTGAGATGAGAAGCAATTCCCCATTGGTAGCACATGGTTATCCATTAAGCGGGGAAATAATATTTAAGATTAAGAAGCAGAAGAATTATGCTCCTACTCTTGCAAGAACGGACTAACAGGGTCAGCTACCTAGCCAACCTTCATAATTAAATGCCGTTACTGTATAGGTAGATCTCATTGTGAAAAGACCTAATTACTGGATAATTCATGGGTAGAGCCAAAGGGTGTGAACTGTACAAGTTACCAATAACATTCATTAAATGAGGGAGGGGCTCCGGCGTATAGAGGGGACCTCACCGTTTAAGAAGTAACCATAGAAACGATGGAACCCACTATTTTTTTTTTTTTTTTATCCATTTACATACATTTCTTTTTTTTTTAGTATTTTTTTTGATACCGAGTATCGATAGAATTTCGTATTTCGAGGAGAAATGTTTGAAAAAAATCGTGGTTAGGAAGGTCATAGTTGCAAAAGCCATTGGAATTTTTATTTTATACATCGGAAGAATCCGTTTTGTTATTAATAGACCGGAAGAAGGGAAAAGAATGACTGAAAGAAAAGAAATAAATTTCAATCAATTAGTTATTCATCAAAGTTTAATTTGATTCAATGACCAAAACTAGACGAGGATATATAGCTCGGAGACGTAGAACAAAAATTCGTTTATTTGCATCAACCTTTCGAGGGGCTCATTCAAGACTTACTCGAACAACTACTCAACAAAAAATGAGAGCTTTGGTTTCGGCTCATCGGGATAGGGGCAGGCAAAAGAGAGATTTTCGTCGTTTATGGATCACTCGGATAAATGCAATAATTCGTGAAAAAATGGTATTCTATAGTTATAGTCGATTAATACACGATTTGTACAAAAAACAGTTACTTCTTAATCGTAAAATACTTGCACAAATAGCTATATCAAATAGAAATTGTCTTTACATGATTTCCAATGAGATCACTAAATAAGGAGGTTGGAAGGAATCCAACGGAATTATTTAAACAGAGTTCCCCGGAGAATGAACTCCGGGAAGTTAGAATAGAAATTCAAAAATTTCAATAGAAAAAAAGATTTATTCTTCACCAATTCTTTTTTTTCTTACGGCGCGACAATCAAATCTGGATTCTCGAATTTTTCAAACATCAATCTGACTCTGAGCTCGGATTATAATTTTGATTCAATTGAGGAGTAGGTCTATTTATTTCTGGTTCTTGGACCAGTAGTTCTAGGGGTTGACTCGGCTCTCTCAAACTGTTTCTCATTATTAAGAAAAGGTAACAAAGATAAAATACGAGCTTGTTTTATAGCAATAGTAATTAATCGTTGTTGTTTCAAGGTCAATCTATTCACTCGTCTAGATAAAATTTTGCCTTGTTCACTAATAAATCGACTAATTAAACTCATGTTTCTATAATCAATTCGATCCCCCGATCCAATTGGGGGCAAACGCCTACGAAAAGATCGCTTAGATTTAAGAAAGGGTCGCTTGGATTTATCCATGGTTTATTCCTTATCTCTAAAATCCTATTTCTGAATTCTAATTCATTTTTTTTGGATCCGACCGAAATAGGATAGGATTTGTTAGAATATTTCTATAATCTATTTATTTATATTTAATATTTATATTATAAAAATATAATAACATAGATAAAATATAGAAATAGATCTAAATATTCTATTCAGAATATATAAATCTAATTATTAATTTAATAAATATAAATTTCAAATGAACGATTATATAGATTATATAATAAAATCTGTTATTATTATATTAATATTTTTATTGTTTATATTAATTTCATTAATATTTTTTAGAAAACTTTTCTATTATATTAATATTTACTTTTTAATTTCAATTTATTTAATAATTAATAAAAATTAAATGTAAAATTAGAATTATGTAATTCTATAAGATTGTATCAATTTCTATGATATGATAGGTAATTTGTATGGAATTGAATTTGTAATTTTTTTCTTCTTCCCTTGAAAGGGCGGCACACACACCTTGTTCCGTTCGATCTATTTCTTTATCTCACCGTGAATCGTATGTTTGAGACAATAGGGACAAAATTTTCTCAATTCCAATCGACTAGGTGTGTTTTGTCGATTCTTTTGAGTAATATATCTGGAAATCCCCGCCGGTGATTCTTTTTCTTTATTAACATCGTTTCGGGCACAATTGGTACATTCCAAAATAACCAAGTCTCTGACATCTTTACCCTTAGCCATGAACCTCCTTTCCTTTGGATTTTAGATTCACTAAACTCTTTAATTTTCGATCCGAAGCGAAGAACAAAGGAACTAAAAAAAAAAAAGAATAATAAGTAATCTAACAATTTCTAACTATACAATTTTTTGAATCCCAATACACATTTAAATATCTTGCTTGTATGATTTTGTTTTGTTACCCTAGACCCACATTTTTATTTCCGTTCTCCCCCGATCGAGTCTGAACCCAAGTGAGGTTGAATGCCTTTTTTAGTCTTTCTCTTTCCTTCTTTATCCCCCAAAACTGAAAAAAGAGGGGGAGAGGAATTAGTCAAAGATAATTTATTGTATCTCTAATCCTCTTCACCCCCTTGGCATGTCAATAACTAAAATGAAAAAAAAGGAAATGTCAACGCATCCGGAAATAAACGATTGATTTCTATCAATAGACCTGCTAAAGACCCAAACCATAGAGTACTTAACACAGGTGCCACGGAGAGATATGTTTTTATATATCGCATTGAAAATCCTCCTTCTTTATTGTAATACATATATGATCAGATGCATATATAGTCGCAGTTAAGAATCACTTGTATTTTTACGCGGAATCCCTAACAAAAATTATAAAATATATATGTATAATAATCCGATAAATGAGATTGACTTTTTTCTTAAAACAGAAAAAAGATAAAAAGACGTCCCCCTCTTCTTCTTCGTGAGCATTACCAATAATATTTATGCCTTGGATTTCATATGTATTTTATATGTATAGAATTATTACTATTTTTTTGTATATTGCTATTATTATTATTAAATTGATTATTGATATTTTATATGAGACCAAAAAAAAAGAAGAAATCACAAGAGAAATTGTATATAAATAGAGAAAAGAAAAAATAACAATATGGAAAACAAGACAGGGATTCTCTACAATGACACGGTAGACCAATAAAAAGGGATGTAGCGCAGCTTGGTAGCGCGTTTGTTTTGGGTACAAAATGTCACGGGTTCAAATCCTGTCATCCCTACCTATTCTATTACTTCTCCTTTGGGCAGTAACGATGGATTAATTGAGGCCAATTAAAATTGGACATAGATAACCTTTCATTAGATGATACTATATGCACGCAAGGTGTATTGGGAAAAAGAATCCTTTTCTTTACGGTTTTCTTTGTGATAAGAAAGCGCTCTTAGTTCAGTTTGGTAGAACGTGGGTCTCCAAAACCCAATGTCGTAGGTTCAAATCCTACAGAGCGTGATTCCGTTCTTGTTTGTTGGGTCGAATTATACTGAAATAACTTCACTAATTCACTAACTTGAACAGCGACCTGTACTGTATTTGAATTTGACCTCCTGCGAATTTAAAGAAAGGAGGAGGTCAATCAAAAAAAGAGATGTTAATTAATCAAAGGTCCAACTGATCACCGCGTCTATATTGTAAATATGCAGTGACGAATAATCCAGCCAAAGTAATAGGAATTAGACCTAACACGATTCCAAATAGAAAAACTTCAATCATTTCGATTTATTTGAGTTTAGTTTGAAAGAGGAAAAATAAAGGTAATATTTATCCCTAAATATTAATCCGAATCGCCTATGAATCTCAATGACCAAAAATTGGCAATTAACGCAGGAAGGGGCTATAAAATACGTGGAATCTTGCAGAAAGATTTCTTTTTTTGTTTATGGAATTGTTCATTCAATTGAGTTCAAATAAGTCCTATCTTGTTCAGACCAATAAATAGAGCTGAGGTTATAGTTGAAGCCGCCAGTAGAAAACCGAAATAACTAGTTATAGTAGGCATGAAAGAGCTAAATGAGATACTTTTTTTCTACATATGTTTGTTTATAAAACACTTACCTAAATTTCAATTTTTTCAAGACCCGAGGATAAGGAATAAGAAAAATACCAATTGACAAAAGAAGTTCCAATTGAAAGCTTTTGATTTATCAGTCATTACATTATTATTATAGACAGCACTAACAAAGATAAAGTGACAGAAGTAGAAAAAAAAAGATTGATTCATCATCTATAACATCTACTGATCCCGTGATTCCGAATCAACGGATTCATTGAACAACTCTTGAGTAAAGTAATAATAATAAGAACTGTGTCATCTAACTTCATTCACAAATGAAACTCTCCTTGAATCACTATGGAATAAAGAAAATGATTTCTATATTTGATCATTTTTTTTTTTTTCAATCGCACCGAGTCCATTTTTAAACGACCAACCTCCATAACACCCTTTACTTTAATTCATTAGATTCAGGAGTAGGCTCATTAATTACACATAATATTTCAAAGGAAAGAAAAAAAATATCTCACGATAGCTCGAAGAAAAAAACCTTTACTTAAAATTTCAATATTTCAATTTCATTTCGGTTCAACTCGATTCTAAGACTAATAATTTCTATTACCTTTTCCTTTAGATTTTAAACTAAAGTCTGTCTTTCCGTATTATGGAATCCCATCCTTGTACTTGTAGTTAGGTTAAAAAGGAACCTTTGGATCTAGTGCAGCAATGGTTGCATCACGAATATTGATTATTTCAATTATTGATTGGTCTCTTTCTTTATTCTTTAATCGAATACTACCTTCTTACTTCTTACTGTACGATCAACCAATTCCTTGCAATGAAAGGATTCAAACAAAAAACCTTTTCTTTTGTACAACCACGAGAAGGGATTTCGATATTTCGCATCTAATTAAATTGTGTTGTGAGAATATGATAATCTCTTTTATGAATTATTATGAATTATTAGAACCCAGCTCGTCGGACTCACACTTTACCAGATCTTCAGTTTCTAGTCCGAAGCCAGTAATACAAAGAAATCCTATACTAGACGAAACGAATTTTAGGAATATTCTATTGAATATTGAATGGGACATGATTCCGCATCGATAAGCAATAAGAAAGCAAGAAAAGAATTATGTACTTTTTGATACTAATTGAAATTGCGTTGCTGTGTCAGAAGAAGGATAGCTATACTGATTCGGTATACTCTAAAGACACCTTCGGTACACTATTGACGATCTCACAAAGATGACAGTGAGTTTCCATTTACTGATTGCATCTTTCACAGAATCGATCCCCTTTGACTGTACAAGAATATGTGGAGTTCAGCATGTCTGGAAGCACGGGAGAACGTTCTTTTGCTGATATTATTACCAGTATTCGATACTGGGTCATTCATAGCATTACTATACCTTCCCTATTCATTGCGGGTTGGTTATTCGTCAGCACGGGTTTAGCTTACGATGTATTTGGAAGCCCTCGGCCAAACGAGTATTTTACAGAGAGCCGACAAGGAATTCCATTAATAACTGGCCGTTTTGATCCTTTGGCACAACTCGATGAATTTAGTAGATCCTTTTAGGAGGCCCCAATGACCATAGATCGAACCTATCCAATTTTTACAGTGCGATGGTTGGCTGTTCACGGACTGGCTGTACCTACTGTTTTTTTTTTGGGGTCAATATCAGCAATGCAGTTCATCCAACGATAAACCTAATCCGAATTATAGAGCTACGACACAATCAAACCCGAACGAACAAAATGTTGAATTAAATCGTACCAGTCTCTACTGGGGGTTATTACTCATTTTTGTACTTGCTGTTTTATTTTCCAATTATTTCTTCAATTAAGAAAAAGAAAGAGAATAGTAATAGTAGGAATTCTCTTATCCCATTCGGAAGGATCTCATCTCATAATTATCCATGACTGTTTATGTCTCTAGCATGACCACTTAATGAAATGTGGAGGGAAGTGGGGTAAATGGCCGATACTACTGGAAGGATTCCTCTTTGGCTGATAGGTACTGTAACTGGTATTCCTGTGATCGGTTTAATAGGTATTTTCTTTTATGGTTCATATTCCGGATTGGGTTCATCCCTCTAGTAATCGAATGGGCCGGGTTGTAGACATGAAAAAGTAAGAACTCAACGGGACCCTACCTCTCGAATCAGACAAAGAGAGGTAGGGTCCCGTTGAGTTCTTACTCTTCCAGTGAGACTTTGATCCATTCCATAAGATAAAAGTTGTAAATTTATCCAGTTAACATAATCAGAATATTCTATTCCTATAAATACGCACTTTTGCTCCAATGTTTCAAACTACTCCATTCCTTTTTTTCTGATGATCTTTATTTGAATATGAAGAATTAATTCCATTGATTCAGAGCATCTCTTCCCCCGTAGTATCTATCAATTCTTCCGAAGTCAGAAGAAAAAAAATAAAGAATCAATCCATTCCATTTTATGGATGACACAATCTGGATTTCTGTAGATGAGACATCGTGCAAATCTTTTCGATATTTCTATACTAATAACTAATAGAACCTACTCTAGTTAAGAGTTAAGGGTTAAAGTTAACTTATTTTTATTTATTTAGAATTCAATTTGAATTCTACTATCTAATTTTAATACTAATAGAATAGAAAACTATCGATGCATGCATTATATGGCATTTACAATCTGACAATAGTGACATAGCCATACCACTCCAATTTTTGGATTGAAAAAGGGTCAAGTCAAATAGTCTTCTACATACTATTCCTAGGACTAGTCCTAGGAATGGGATATTAAGTAGTAATTCCCGATATCTCACATAAAAGAAAAAGAGTATATACAAAGCAAGCAAAAGTCTTTTCATGAGATTTTTGGAGGATACATATACAGAATCACACCAATCAACAAGAATTTCGCTCTTTTTACCAACTTGATGTTGAAAAATCCATGATCTAGAAATTCATTTCGGACAATTGAACCTTCTCAAACTGTTTCTTTTTAAGAACCAAAAAAATTTGTGCCAAAATAACAGATGCCAAGAAGAACAAAAGGCCTTGGACACGTAATGGGTCTTGAAGTACTATTTCTGCATCTCCCTGACCAAATCCACCCACATTGGGATTACTCGTTAATGGTTGATCAAGGTTGATAGATTCACCCTCTGAAACAAGAAGTTCTGGTCCTGGAGGTATAATATCAACTACTTGGTGTCCATCCGATGTATCCGCTATGGTTATTTCATACCCCCCCTTTTCTTTCCGTACTATTTTGCTTACTATACCCGCCGCTGTAGCATTATAGACTGTATTGTTACTCTTGCTCCCATCGGGATAAATTTGACCCCTTCCCCTGTTTCCGCCTACGTATATGGGATATTTTAAGAAGTGAACATCTTTCTTAGTAGCGGGGTCCGGGGAAAGAATAGGAAAAGTAATTTCACTATATTTCTGACCGGGAACGGGACCTATCACAAGAATATTTTTTTTAGTGGGTCGATAACTCTGAAAAGAGAGATTGCCTATCTTTTCTTTCATCTCGGTAGAAATACGATCGGGAGGAGCTAATTCGAATCCCTCAGGTAAAATAAGAACAGCCCCTACATTTAAAGCCCCTTTTTTACCATTAGCAAGAACTTGTTTCAGTTGGATATCATAAGGGATTCTAACAACTGCTTCAAATACAGTATCAGGAAGTACCGCTTGTGGAACCTCAATATCCACGGGCTTATTAGCTAAATGGCAATTGGCACATACAATACGCCCAGTCGCTTCTCGTGGATTTTCATAACCCTGCTGTGCAAAAATGGGATATGCATTTGAAATGGATGTCCGAGTTATTACATATATCACGATCGATAGGCAAATGGATCGAGTCATCTGTTCCTTTATCCAACAAAAGGTATTTCTATTTTGCATGGTACAATCATTGATCCCGAAAATTACTACAATAAATTAGGTAGGTCGCTAGGATAGTTCCCTATCCACAATTCTGGTATTGTACTGGACGAGTTTTCCTGGAATATAGGAAGAATACCCTGTGCGGGTAGAAAGATAAAGAGTGCATAAGATTTTTAATGTTTTCTTTATGTACAAAGTAACAAAGATTATGATTAGATTAATGACGGTGGACCTTTTTTCAGTCATTCATTGAATGATAAATCACTACAAGTGACGGAGATACACGATTTAAATAACGGAAGATCCAATATTTGAAAATTGTATCTAGAATAACTGGAAAAGTGGAAACAAGACCAGATATAATTTGATCGTTATGAGCAAATCCAAAATCTTTGGAAACAGAGCTAATCATTAGTTCCCAACCATGGGGCGAGTGGAATCCGATACATAAATCGGTTAATAAAAGAATAGAAAAAGCTTTTATTGTGTCGCTTAAGTTATATAGGAATTCCTGAAGCCAAGAATTCAGAATGACAAGTTCTTCATTACCCAAAATAGAATAACCACTTAGAATAGTGAAAGAGATTATATTTGTCGAGAAGTGCAAAATAGTTTGGATATAACCCTCATTGTGCATCTTGACCAATTGTATCGTTTCTTTGTGAATTCCTATACGAAGCTTTTGTATATGGGTCTCCCGGTATTCCTTTATCATTTCGTCCAAGAGGAATAGTTCTTCTAATTTTATAAATTTTTCTAGAACGTTCTTTTCTTGACTATCATTCAAAAAAGTTTCAGATTCCCTAGTATTCCACCAATTAGTAATCCAAGATTCCAGACTTTTATTAAATGAGAGAGAGATCCACCAGGGTAAAAAGACTATAGATGCAAGATATGGGAGGGGAGTGAATGCTTTCTTTTTTGGCATTTTGAATCTGTGAGTCGTTAATGAACCCACCTCATTTGTCGACTCTATCCGATCTCATATTTCTATCAAACATAGGTTCTATAACAAGGTATCGAACCTATGGATCTATTCCCTCTTTTTTTATTTGTAATTAATTGGTTAGTCCTTGGATCTAGAAATAATATAGAAATAGAATTAAAGATCTCTTTCTCGAATGAAGAAATAATAAAATATTGTTTCCGGATATCTCAATTGGTCAAATTCCAAGCAATTGTACCCTTTCGAGAAATGCCCGAAAGAGTAATGAATATTATTTATATTTCGAGACGAAAGAACTCCCCTTAAGTCAAATATTTCGAAAAGTTTCACTGGCTACCCATAGCACAGGAATAAGTAAGATAATTTCTGAAAAATATTGATGTGATGATGAAATCACACATGGTGGCAAGGGAAAGCAAAAGAGAAATTGGACGCTTATAGTTATAAGAGATCCAATCGTTTGGTCATCGCCCAAAGGATCAAAGCAAAAAAAAGGGGATAAAAAGAAAGATCGATTGACAAAAGAGAGATAATTTACAAGATATGATCCATCTGTATTTAACATTTAACGTATCTATTCAAAATATTGAACCTAATAAAGAAAAAGATGAATTCTGTATTCTGGTATATGTTATATGTGATGAATCCATTTTTATTAGATTAGACTTGTTACTAGTATGAAGGAATTGAAGTGATTTCCATACGCATAAAAAAACATTTTGGTGGACAAAAACTGCTTCGTTTCGTGGGTGTTCCATATACGTCTGCCTTTGCGCTGAAATGAACGTTCTGAAGAAACTTCAATTAAGGTATAAAAAAAAAAAAAAGAGGATTCTTGCCTTCTTTCCCTCATGCTGAGAAAGTATTCATTTTTATTTCAAAATACTTCAATTGGTACGCGCAAGAAATAGGCCAATTCAGCAGCTTTTTGTTCAAGTTCTCGTGGAGTCAAATTCTCATCAGTACGAGTCAAAGGAACCGCCCCCTGACCTCTGATTTCCATATAAAGAACACGGCGAGGATAAAGACTCTCTTTAACTTCGATTCTGATCGACTGGATATCTTTCATAAAGAATCGAAGGAAAATGCGACGATTTTTTCCAGGAAAACCCCAACGAAAAATACACACTATTCCTTCTTTTCTATCGAATCGATCATAACCACTACCTACATTCCACGAAATTGTGCACCACAAATAGGAGCTAATGAACAGACCTGCGATCCCATAGAAGGACATCACAATCCCTTGTGGAAAAAAAATCATTTGCTGAGACGGAAATAAGGATATTAGATTCCTACCAAGATAACTGGAAGTTCCTACCAATAAGAATCCTAATGAACCTAAAAAAAGGATAAAGGCCCAGCAGAAATTACTTGTTTTTCGAGATCCCGCTATAAGTTCTATCCATATACGTTCTGATCGCCAGTTCATACTAGATCCAGTTTCATTTTATTGGAATTGAGAGAATAACAAAAAATTACTTTATTTTGTTTTTGTTCCCGAAGTAACTCTCATCAACTAGCACTATTATGATGTGAACCCTTAGGCGTAATTCATCGAATTGTTAAATATAAAATAATAACATCCCCTTCAAATGATCCCACTATGGATATCTACATACATATAGACACATTGACTTTCTATTTCAGAATCTGCTGATCTATTTTAAAGTAGTTATAATATATTTACCCATATATCATGTTTACGCATACATAACGGCTCTTTCTTTTGTGTTAGGAGGAAGCGAAGCCACATCTTGTCCCATATTCCACTAAATAGATATCTGTATTATGATCCAAGTCTTGAAAAGAGAAATGGATGAGATTTTGTCCCATCAGATTTAGACAATCTTGTTTTTTTGAACATAAAGAGATAAAGAAGCCATTGCAATTGCTGGAAATACTAGGCCTACTAAAGGCACAAAAAAAGAGGGTAAGCTGAAAGTTATCATAGAATGAATACCTTGATTAAATCATTTAATATTTGTACCTAATTATAAAAATTGTAAAGCTATCTTATAATTTATAAACTGAAACCTATAATTAAGTATATCTATTTTAAGTATATAATAAGTGCAAGGAATGTAGAACTATATAAATGGACCTAGTCGCCCTTCTACATGAAATATATGTAGGATAATCCTATTCTTGTTTCTTGTCCTTATCTTCTAATAAAGAATAAAGAAAGAGCTTCTTTATGAATTCCTGAAGGATTCATTACAATTCAATCCAACGGGGATTCTTAATTTAATAAAGTAAAAATGAGGGTTTTTGGGAGATATAGAAATATGCAAGACTTCCGTTCTATATATTCCTATTCTATATCCTTCTTTACTTTATCCTATATTTATTCTATATTTTTTATTTTTGTATTACTATCTTGGTATTCTATATATACGTAAGAAATACGTAAGAAGGGAACGTGAAATTCTTTTATTTTACTAATTTGGCGTAAGGAAAGATTCACTCTTTTATCCTGTTGATAGAAGGTTCCCGATTACTAATCATGAATATAGGTAAAAAAATGGATCTGTAAGAAAAAGGAATTATCCGAAACTTATTCCTACAATTAGATTTTATGTCACCAAAGAAAGCCCTATTCGTCTTAGAATTTTAAGATTCCGATAAACTAAATAATTGTTCGCCACAAAAAAATAACTGAACTTAATGCTCTACTTGATTGATTGAAGTTTGATTCAAGGGAAAGAAACCATGGAGCTGAAATAACTCACTCAGAACACTTTTTAAAAGATTACGTGGTACGATTGGATCGAATAAGCCCTTATGGAATGAATACTCAGCCGCTTGTGAACCATCAGGTACTGTCTTATTCAATGTTTGTTCAATTACTCTTTTACCCGCAAATGCAATGTAGGCATCGGGTTCGGCAATAATAATATCTCCTAACATACCAAAACTAGCTGTCACCCCACCGGTTGTGGGAGATGTAAGGATTGAGACATAGAATAACTTTTTATTTGATTGATAATCATATAAAGCAGAAGATATTTTAGCCATTTGCATCAAGCTCAAACTCCCTTCTTGCATGCGTGCTCCTCCGGAAGCACACACTATAATAAGAGGTAGAGATCTATTAGTAGCATACTCGATCAAACGGGTGATTTTCTCGCCTACTACGGATCCCATACTACCCCCCATGAACTGAAAATCCATAACCCCAATTGCTATGGGAATACCATTTAGTTGACCTATGCCTGTTTGAACGGCCTCAGTTAACCCTGTCTTTAGTTGATAAGAATCGATACGCTCTTGATAAGGTTCCTCCTCCGAATCAAATTCAATGGGGTCTATAGAGACCATGTCTTCATCCATAGGATCCCAAGTATCCGGATCAATCGAAAGTTCGATTCTATCTGAACTACTCATTTTCAAATGATATCCACATTGTTCACAAATATTCATTTTTGCCTTAAAAAATTTCTTATAATTTAATCCATAACAATTTTCACATTGAACCCACAAATGCCTGTATTTTTGATTTAGATCGAGATCATCATCATCATATTCTTCTGTTATATTGAAATCACTGTCATTCGTGCTAGTTCTTATACTAGAACTCCCATTTTCACTACAAATATAACTATAAATGTAACTGTCACTGTAATTGTCGCTACCACTTGAAATGGAGCTATAACTATCAATACTGATTTCAGAATGAAGATAATTTTCAATGCAACTATTAATGTGATTATTCCAACTATATTTAGTATCATAGATGATACGATCGTAATATTGATCGTTACTGTCACTCTTAGACCTATTATTCAGATAATTATAATTTCGATAACTAGAAAAAGAACTTTCTAGTTCACTCAGAAAAGAACGATCATTGTCAATCTCAAAAATCTCATTTTCAATATCCAAATATATAGAATAACTGTTCCCATTACTATCCCGAACTAAAAAAGTGTCATCGGAGATAAAACTCCGAATATCCCTGACATCAAATAAATGATCAACATTACTGCAACTAGAACTGTCATTATCATTCCAACTAGGAATGTTTTTATCTATATCATTTAGAACGGGGTCTTCACTTCCGCTGGTATTTCCAATAGCACCAAGCCTGTCCATTGATTTACTTAGCCCACATCTGTGTTCTAACTCCTTGTTAGACAATATCGAATTGAACCACCATTTTTCCATAGAGCCTTCCCGCCCGCCTATTTGAATGAAAATATAATAAATGAATAGTCATTCGATGAAAAAGAATTGAAAATATTTCATTTCCTGTCGGAATAAGCATATAGATCCAATCACTAGGATTCTTAATTAATCACAAGTGAGTACTAATACTTACTACTTACTAATAAAATAAGTAGTGAGTATTGAAAGAATTATCTTTTGTAAGAATATGGGGTATCGCGTCACTATATAGGATGGAACCCCTTCTTCAATTATAAATAGAAAGAGAGGTTTCTCCCATGTCATGTACAAATTCTCATCGAAAAGATAACTATTTTCCTATGAAGAATTTATTTTCGTATAATTTCGTTCGTATACGTATAATATTTCTATTGCAAGACGGAAGGAAAAGGACAATATAGAGGATGGGTAGACGAGGTTGTGATCCTTGGCTCGATCCATGACCCAAAACTACGGGATATAAAAAGATCCACCAATCCCAAGGATCCATAGGCTTAATTATGGATCCAACAATAGAAGCATTTGAGTTATTTATTTGTATTTAATTAAGATCTTGTATATCTAGATCTAGATCTGTATAAAGTATTTATCTATATATGCTATACTATATATATGCATAATGTATGCATATAGAATCTCATTCTTTATTCGGCCCAATCTTTTCCTATAAAAAAGGAAAAGATTGGGCCGAGTTTAATTGCAATTCAATTAAGGGAACAAAGAGTAATTATTGGATTACAAAGTATCCATTGCTGGGAATTCGAATTTGATCTCCTTCCATACCTCACAAGCAGCAGCTAGTTCAGGGCTCCATTTGCTAGCCTCACGGACAATTTCATTACCTTCGCGAGCAAGATCACGTCCCTCATTACGAGCTTGTACACACGCTTCTAGGGCTACTCGATTAGCCACGGCACCCGGTGCATTTCCCCAAGGGTGTCCTAAAGTCCCTCCACCGAACTGTAGTACGGAATCATCCCCAAAGATCTCGGTCAGAGCGGGCATATGCCAAACGTGAATACCCCCCGAAGCCACGGGCAGAACACCTGGTAGAGAGACCCAATCTTGAGTGAAATAAATACCGCGACTTCGGTCTTTTTCAATAAAATCATCACGTAGTAAATCAACAAAGCCCAAGGTGATTTCTCTTTCCCCTTCAAGTTTGCCTACTACGGTACCAGCGTGAATATGATCTCCACCGGACATACGTAACGCTTTAGCTAGTACACGAAAGTGCATACCATGATTCTTCTGTCTATCAATAACTGCATGCATTGCGCGATGGATGTGAAGAAGTAGGCCATTATCTCGGCAATAATGAGCCAAGGTAGTATTTGCAGTGAATCCCCCCGTCAAGTAGTCGTGCATTACGATAGGAACTCCCAATTCTCTGGCAAATACAGCCCTTTTGATCATTTCTTCACATGTACCTGCCGTAGCATTCAAGTAATGTCCTTTGATTTCACCCGTTTCGGCCTGTGCTTTATAAATTGCTTCGGCACAAAATACGAAACGGTCTCTCCAACGCATAAATGGTTGGGAGTTGACGTTCTCATCATCCTTGGTAAAATCAAGTCCACCGCGAAGACATTCATAAACCGCTCTACCATAGTTCTTAGCAGATAACCCCAATTTTGGTTTAATAGTACATCCCAATAGGGGTCGACCATATTTGTTCAATTTATCCCTCTCAACTTGGATACCATGAGGCGGGCCTTGGAAAGTTTTAGCATAAGCGGGGGGGATTCGCAGATCCTCCAGACGTAGAGCGCGTAGGGCTTTAAACCCAAATACATTACCCACAATCGAAGTAAACATGTTAGTAACAGAACCTTCTTCAAAAAGGTCTAAAGGGTAAGCTACATAAGCAATAAATTGATTTTCTTCTCCAGCAACCGGCTCAATGTGGTAGCATCGTCCTTTGTAACGATCAAGGCTGGTAAGTCCATCGGTCCACACAGTTGTCCATGTACCAGTAGAAGATTCGGCAGCTACCGCTGCCCCCGCTTCCTCAGGCGGAACTCCAGGTTGAGGAGTTACTCGGAATGCTGCCAAGATATCCGTATCTTTAGTTTCATAGTCAGGAGTATAATAAGTCAATTTGTAATCTTTAACACCAGCTTTAAATCCGACACTTGCTTTAGTCTCTGTTTGTGGTGACATAAGTCCCTCCCTAAATTTATAAATTAAGAATTCTCACAACAACAAGGTCTACTCGACATGGATTAGGCATTAATGAAACCTTTCACAGGAATCTTTCACAAAAATTTCAACTAATATTATCAACTAATCAGTTCGTTATTAGACCCTGTCATGATATTTGAGTCTCCAAATACATTATTATTGTATACTCTTTCATATATATGGCGCAACCCAATCCTTGTTTTTCAAGCTTCTAATCCTTACTTTTTTTGAATCTAAATATCTAAATAACAAGAAATTCACTCTTGACAGTAATATATTGTATATGTAAATTTATGAAAATTCTAGATGTGAAAATATGCGGAATTCACCTACGAAAGGTATAAGATATAAGAATAGGCGGAAATCGATATGCTTATGCTGAAATAAGAAACAGGGGCCAATGAGATAGAAATAATGAATCATAAATAGAGTTCAGATTCGAATTCCATAGATAATATAGATGGGATTCTCTATAATGATAGAGAAATGAAAGACTTCTTTATGATTCTTATTTTATGTACTTGATACTACTTGAATCTTATTTTACCTACTTGATATTTTTAAAAAGGTTGGTTGAATTTAATTTTCAAATTCACTCATTGAAT
>NC_025288.1:47500-55000 GCF_013358625.1 Macadamia integrifolia | reverse complement strand
AGATAGTTTCTACAAGATAAAATATATATCACAAACGCAAGGGCTATAGCTCAGTTAGGTAGAGCACCTCGTTTACACGCGCGCCAATGTTTTTCAAGGGAATCCATCATGTAATCAACAAAATTGATCTTATTGAGAAATCAATGTCTTACTCTATGAATTCGAGAGAATAAGAGAACAATAGCCTGACAAATATTTGATTCGGCCCGATTCAGGCGCCAAATAAAACTGGCATTGATTTGATAATTGATAAGGTGAATATTCAGCCCATTCAATGCTAGGCATAATGAGTATAGGGACCTCAAAAAAATCTCTTTTCGTCCTATGAACTTTAAGGTGTATGAAGTTTCATATTTGACTCTTTGAGCAGAGCGATAGAGACTCCATTTAACTTAGGTTAATCTAGGCCGGAGGCAGACCTACGTCAAGGTAACCCTTCCCTTCTTTGAAACACTTTGGTATTGCTCCTGGATCAGAAGGAAAATAATGAATCAGAGCACATGGAGCCATCTCATTTTTTTTTCTGTCAAGAAAAAATATGGCGGACTAACTGATATTTATATCAGTTGATGAAAAAGCCCAATGCAAAAAAATGCATGTTGGGTCTTTGAAACAGTTCGAATCATTTCGATAATAATCAGTTTGATCTGTTTTACCGAGAAGGTCTACGGTTCGAGTCCGTATAGCCCTATCTAAATCTGATTTAGAATAATCAAATTCTAAATTAGAATAATATTAGAATAATTGGGATTTCAATTCAATTAACAATTTATTTAAATAATAAATAAATATAAAATTATAAAATAAAAAGATTTATATATCTAAAATATATAGATAGAGTTCGAAATTCAAAGACAAACTAAAGAAAAAAATGCAATTCCAATTATCTTATTTGATTATTTCAATTTAATTTTAATTGGAATTCCTTTATATTTAGTTTTTTAGTTTAGAAAATTTTTTATTTGTATGAAAACGAGAGAGTTTTATTTGTATAAGAACATGCCTATACCATAAAAAAAATCGAAGGAAGTGTAAATAGGATTCCTTTCGATGAATCTTGAAACAAGACATGACCGCAGCAAACAAACGAAACTAGGTGGTTCGATCAAAAGTCATTGTTGTCTCGACTAAGCAGTTATGGATGAATTGAAATTTCCAATTCGAATGGACTAATCCGGTATCTTTTCCACATTCCTAGGAGTGCTTCTATGTTTCTGCTTCACGAATATGATATTTTCTGGGCATTTCTAATAATATCAAGTCTTATTCCCATTTTGGCATTTCTAATTTCCGGAATTTTGGCCCCGATTAGCGAAGGCCCAGAGAAACTTTCTAGTTATGAATCGGGTATAGAACCAATGGGCGATGCTTGGTTACAATTCCGAATCCGTTATTATATGTTTGCTCTAGTTTTTGTTGTTTTTGATGTTGAAACGGTTTTTCTTTATCCATGGGCGATGAGTTTCGATGTATTGGGTCTGTCTGTATTTATAGAAGCTTTAATTTTCGTGCTTATCCTAATTGTAGGTTCAGTTTATGCATGGCGAAAGGGGGCATTGGAATGGTCTTAGCTCCTGAATATTCAGACAATAAAAAGAAAAAAGAAGAAAAAAATGACATTGAGACAGTTATGAATTCCTTTGAGTTTCCGTTACTTGACCGGACAACCCAAAATTCAGTTATTTCAACTACATCGAATGATCTTTCAAATTGGTCAAGACTCTCCAGTTTATGGCCGCTTCTCTATGGTACCAGTTGTTGCTTTATTGAATTTGCTTCATTAATAGGCTCACGATTCGACTTTGATCGTTATGGACTGGTACCAAGATCAAGTCCTAGACAAGCGGATCTCATTTTAACAGCCGGCACGGTAACAATGAAAATGGCCCCCTCTTTAGTGAGATTATATGAGCAAATGCCTGAGCCAAAATATGTCATTGCTATGGGAGCCTGTACTATTACGGGAGGGATGTTCAGTACCGATTCTTATAGTACTGTTCGGGGAGTCGATAAGCTAATTCCTGTGGATGTCTATTTGCCGGGCTGCCCACCTAAACCAGAGGCAGTTTTTGATGCTATAACAAAACTTCGTAAGAAGGTATCTCGAGAAATCTATAAAGATAGAATTGGGCCTCAACAGAAGAATCGATATTTTACTACCAATCACAAGTTTCACCTTGGACGCAGTACTCATACAGGAAATTATGATCAAGGGTTACTCTATCAATCGCCATCTATTTCAGAGATCCCTTCTGAAACTGAAACATTTTTCAAATACAAAAGTTCAGTATCTTCCCACTAATTAGTTAATTAGGCACGATTCTTCTGTGCAGAAGAACAAACTGCGGGTCAATCTTCATAAATTTCATCGTAAATGTGAAATACTTAATAAAAAAAAAATGCGGGAGAAATCAAAAAGATGCAGGGTCCTTTGTCTGCCTGGCTAGTCAAGCATGGGCTAGTTCATAGATCTTTGGGCTTCGATTACCAAGGAATAGAGACTTTAC
The DNA here is from genome assembly GCF_013358625.1 of Macadamia integrifolia. Classification (NCBI taxonomy): domain Eukaryota; kingdom Viridiplantae; phylum Streptophyta; class Magnoliopsida; order Proteales; family Proteaceae; genus Macadamia; species Macadamia integrifolia. The sequence continues at coordinate 52,493 of NC_025288.1, read as the reverse complement.
AAATAAAGCCCGAGGATTGGCACTCCATTGCTGTCATTTCATATGCATATGGTTACAATTATCTACGTTCTCAATGTGCCTATGATGTAACACCGGGCGGGCCATTAGCTAGTGTATATCATCTTACGAGAATACAGTATAGTGTGGATCAACCAGAAGAGGTATGCATAAAAGTATTTGCCTCAAGGAGGAATCCTAGAATTCCGTCTGTTTTCTGGATTTGGAAAAGTGCGGATTTTCAAGAACGAGAATCTTATGATATGTTGGGAATCTCTTATGATAATCATCCACGCCTGAAACGAATCTTGATGCCTGAAAGTTGGATAGGATGGCCCCTACGTAAGGATTATATTGCCCCCAATTTCTATGAAATACAAGACGCGCATTGAATGATAAAAAACTAATCTTCACTTCTACAACTCCATATATTCAAGGAAGATTTTGAAATTTATAGATCAAACATAGTAATAGTAAGTGTACGCAATTGGACTCTCATTTGGGATGGGCTAAAAAAAAAAAAATAGATCTTTATTTATATTCCCCAATTTGGAAGATATTTATTAAATTTTAATTTAGGATGAGCTAAGCCAATAAGATAGTATGAACCAAAAGAGTTCTGCATCATGACTTTGTATCGCGCACATAACTTAACTTAGAGGGCTCTAGAAAGTCAACTAGACGGAAGTGAAGAAATGGAATATGTAAATACAAAGAAATGAAGGGCGATCGGATTCTATTTGTACTGTATAGGAAATGAATCTTGTCTATTCCTATCCTTCAACTCCTCTAAAGGGTTTTTCAATCAACTAATTTAACTTTTCGTTCGGATATGTATGAAATATAGTATAAACGAACAAAAAAGAAAGAAGAGGAAATAGAATCTAATTCTTTTCTTTACCCATCTACTATACTAGAGACTATAGGGGTATATCTCTAGATACCCAGACGGATAAAGATGTATCATGATCATGACTATTAACGAATATGTATGCCGATCCATATCAATGAATTTGTGTGAGTATCTATTCTAATTCTAGAAATTAACCATGTGCCAGGAACCAGATTTGAACTGGTGACACGAGGATTTTCAGTCCTCTGCTCTACCAGCTGAGCTATCCCGACTATTTCTGATGCATCATCCTCATTCTACTAGAGTTCTTGGGTCTATGTCAATTAAAGGACTAAAAAAACATTACAAAGTCTTACCCAGGCCCTGGAAATTCTTGGATCTTCAAAACAAAAAGAAGACTTTGTAAGTTTCATTAAGATTAAGAGTAATCATATGGATGGTAAATGATTCAGATTCTAAAGGGAATTCCTTGCTCATAGATGTTCATTTGTACGTATATCTTTAATATATCACATATCAAAGACTTGTGGGGTAAGAGAGAAAAGAAAGATTTCTGCTCGGATCCATTTGTGAAAAAAAAAAAAAAGAGTTAGGAATAAACCGGACCCTTTTTTTGGGGGGATAGAGGGACTTGAACCCTCACGATTTATAAAGTCGACGGATTTTCCTCTTACTATAAATTTCATTGTAGTCGGTATTGACATGTAGAATGGGACTCTATCTTTATTCTCGTCCGATTAATAAGTTCTTCAAAAGATCTATCAAACTGTGGAGTGAATCGTTCGATCACTGAATATTCAATGCTTTGGAATTGATTCCAAAAGAATTTTTCCATTTTTCATATAAAAAAACAACACAGACGCGACTCGTCATTAATCGTTTGATATTGTATTTCAGGACGTATACATACGTATATAGATTTATCCCTCATCTTTCTTTCGATAGAAGGGTTCGATTCCTCTACCAACGCAGTCAACTCCATTCGTTAGAACAGCCCCCATTGAGTCTCTGCACCTATCCCGTTTTCTTGCTTTCTGAACCCCTCTTTGTTTTCTGAAAATAGGATTTGGCTCAGGATTGCCCATTTTTACTTCCAGGGTTTCTCTGAATTTGAAAGTTTTCACTTAGTAGGTTTCCATACCAAGGCTCAATCCAATCAAGTCCGTAGCGTCTACCAATTTCGCCATATCCCCCTTTGTTTTGAGGCTAGGATCTTATTGTGATGTCATCCCCTTGTTTTCTTTTTTCATTTATGCTGCAATCGCTGAATTCATTAGATGCCGATTCTTCTATATCAAAAAGGTGTCTCCTCCTATTTGATTTCTCGCCTATCTTCTTTCATCTCTATCGGAGGGCCATTATTTGGTCCAATCAGAAATAATTCTATCATTAATCTATCTGCAATTCAATATAGATAGATATATACTATATAATATCCATGCCCTTCTTCGCCCCGTTTTTCCGCGCTGTTTGGAATACTCGAACGATCGATTCTTTTTTTTCCAATCCTCTACCCTTCTGAATGAAACCGAAGGAGTGTCTCATTATGATCTGGGTTGCACTCTTATCTTTACCTTAATTTTGATTACTTATCTTATCCTTTCCTTAGGGTCGACCTGCTATTGCTATAACTATGCGATTGCTATATATATTATTTATATATATTCTAATTTCTATAATAAATTACTATATTTAATATAAATTTAATATAATAATTAAATTTAAAATAAGAAAAAAAAAAAAAATAAGAAATTAATTTAAGAATAGAATATATATTCGATGAACTCGGAATAGCTAATAATTAAACAGTAGTTTGCTGAATTCTTAATTTATCTTATGTGAGCCTGCTTAGCTCAGCGGTTAGAGCATCGCATTTGTAATGCGATGGTCATCGGTTCGATTCCGATAGCTGGCTTATCTCTATTTGTTCGATTTTTTATATGATTGATAATGTCTCCTTTTTTTCTTTTTTCAAGGAATATTGAAAAGATTTCTTCCACTTTCTCCAAAGGTACCAATCTATTATGTCGTAAGAACTTCCAACTATGAATAAAAAACAGATTGGAGCAGTTAGATCTCGACAGAACAAATCGGGAAAAGGATCCTTCACTTCTTATTCCTATATACACCTATATACAAAAGAGTCCGGATATTGATACAATTCATCTCATTCTTCTTTGTAGTAGAGTACTTCAGTAGATTTCGCTTCATTTATCGTTTAGTTCAGTCTTAATTTAGGGTTATTCTCTGTAAAATGAAATTTCAATAACAATAAAAAAAAGAGAGGAGTCTTTATGTCTCGTTACCGAGGACCTCGTTTCAAAAAAATACGCCGTCTGGGTGCTTTACCGGGATTAACTAGTAAAAGGCCTAAAGCCGGAAGTGATCTTAGAAACCAATCTCGTTCCGGGAAAAGATCTCAATATCGTATTCGTCTAGAAGAAAAACAAAAATTGCGTTTTCATTATGGTCTGACAGAGCGACAATTACTTAAATACGTTCGTATCGCTGGAAAAGCAAAAGGGTCAACTGGTCAGGTTTTACTACAATTACTTGAAATGCGCTTGGATAACATCCTTTTTCGATTGGGTATGGCTTCGACCATTCCCGGAGCCCGGCAATTAGTTAATCATAGACATATTTTAGTTAATGGTCGTATAGTAGATATACCAAGTTATCGTTGCAAACCCCGAGATATTATTACGACGAGGGATGAACAAAAATCCAGAGCTCTGATTCAAAATTATCTTGATTCATCCCCCCATGAGGAATTCCCAAAACATTTGACTTTTCACTCATTCCAATATAAAGGATTAGTCAATCAAATAATAGATAGTAAATGGGTAGGTTTGAAAATAAATGAGTTGCTTGTCGTAGAATATTATTCCCGCCAGACTTGAGCCTAACTAAAATGGTTCAGACAATTTCCCCCACCCTTCCCGTTGCAGTATTTTCGGTACCACAACCACAGCAATTAGGAATATCAAATCTATATGAAAGAAAGACCTAACTGTTGGAATAAAGGTATCCATTGTTATTTGATTTGATACATTGCGGTCCGTAACGTGAAGTGAATTGGGTGAAAGTGCGGAAAGAGAGGGATTCGAACCCTCGGTAAACAAAAGCCTACATAGCATTTCCAATGCTACGCCTTGAACCACTCGGCCATCTCTCCTACATAATAATTATGACCCAGAAACCGAGTGAATAGCGAGTCATTCCTATTATTATAGGTATAGGTACAACCAATCGATTCTAAATATCAAACAAAATAGAAAAAAAACTTTTGATCAAATCGGATTCCAACATTGCCTATCGATCCCTGTCAAAAACGAACAATTTCAGTGGAAGGTCCACATCTTTTTTTTTTTTAGAATGAGTCGGGTTTTATGTTATTTCGTACTGTAACTGTACAATTCCTTTGTTTGTGGGATCCTTTTACCACGAGAGGTAATGAGAAGAATTATAGAATGGATTGCAACTATGCCTAGATCAGGGATAAATGGAAATTTTATTGATAAGACCTCTTCAATTGTAGCCAATATTTTATTACGAATAATTCCGACAACTTCAGGAGAAAAAGAGGCATTTACCTATTACAGAGATGGTGTGATTTGATTCTTTTTTTTTTTTTTTATTTTTTTAGTTATTTACCGCTTTCAGTTTTACGAGAAAGACATATAATTCAGGATAGAAAGAAAAAAGATTATTAAAATAAACCTACGCTTGTTGAAGGTGAAGTTTCGAAATAGAACAATTCCTTCTGTCGTGTATCCCCGATTGATGCAGCCTCAGATGCTTCAATTGTTGATTCTAGTATTGAGCGAAAGGTTATACCTATAGGTTCTGTATTACAGGTCAATCCTATTTCAATAGGACCAATAGGCGGCGTGAGGGAAGAAGCACTACATCTAGGAATCAACAACACGAAAACTTTGTTAGAGATTACCCTTTTCCTTATCGGGATCGGGACTAACAAGAATGGTTGGGACAACAAACATCCATCTCGTTCGTACTTTGGATACCCGTATAACCATCAAAGACTGTTGAAGTGACTAATTCCTCGAAATAAGAGGCGTTGAGGACAAAGAAATTGTTGGAGTTACCATTTCTATCTAGTACCAACACGCTTGGTGTTAAGAA
>NC_025288.1:30000-35000 GCF_013358625.1 Macadamia integrifolia | reverse complement strand
TAATTAGTGGGCAGTTCCTTTATTACAAATATCAACAATATCTCTATTCTCCGCTCAAAAATGAAGGCTAAGACTGGAGTTTTGTGGAAAGAGCCCCTTATCGGATTTGAACCGATGACTTACGCCTTACCATGGCGTTACTCTACCGCTGAGTTAAAAGGGCCCCTTTGATGAAATTCCTGAATATCAGCCGCTAGCCACTATGAGTCTAGTGCATCTACCTATCTATATCTATAGAATAGATGTACATATATATGTGCATAGCGACTCATTCAGGAAGAAAAAGAGTGACTTGGGAAGTCTAGGGTAAGGCAAAATGGTTAATAAAATTATTATTTATATTTGAGAAATATCAATGCAATGAATTGCGACTTTAATCTAATTGCTTTTTTTGAATAGCCTCCCATCAGAACGAGATTCATTTGATTGATATATGTACTGTACCAATACGACATAAATTCAAAAAATTTCATTGAATCGTGTGATGAAGAGATTCGATTCGCGCCCCGAACCGACAAATTCTTATCTTATAGATAAAAAAATTGGATTACTTTACTTGGTGATCCAATCTCAGATTTTTAAGTTCTACATAATATTATATATTATCCTTTTTTTTTGAATCAATAAAAAAAAAAGAAACTTTCTATCATTTATGAATTTCCTGGCTTAGCGTGAGATAAAGATAGGTATATCTTAACAATGAATTAAATGAAAGTTGAAGAAAGAGAGGTTAACCCTTTTTCTGTTGGACAAATCATTCCCTCAGGGGATCCTATACTTAATTTTTATTTAAGTATATTTAATAATTATTAAATATACTTAAATAATTTTTCATTTTATTCTATTTAGAATTTTAGAATATTTATTTTTAAATTCTATCATTCTATCTATAGAATGGTTAATGGTTCATGAATAACGAATCAAAAAGATTCTATGGTCGATGGAATCAATCATTAAAGCCGGAAAGATTCTTCGGATCTAGTCATACTATTACATTCTATTGAATATTGACAATTCCAAAAAACTGTTCATACTATGAGATGAGCATAGTATGATGGCAGTCAGGCAGGTATGCCCCCATCGTCTAGCGGTTTAGGACATCTCTCTTTCAAGGAGGCAGCGGGGATTCGATTTCCCCTGGGGGTAGGGTACTACGAAAGGAAGTTAATCATAGATTATCAATAAACCTAGAATTGATTCTTGCTGGGTCGATGCCCGAGCGGTTAATGGGGACGGACTGTAAATTCGTTGGCAATATGTCTACGCTGGTTCAAATCCAGCTCGGCCCAATGATTCGCCGATCCATCGTGAGGATGATATAATCAATTTGTCCTCCAGAAATGTTTGATATGGAGGAATAGGAATAAAGAAAAGAGTCCATTTTTCTGCTATATTCCTATTTATTTTATTTGTTTTTGTTCCCACATATTCTGTTTTAATGATCTAGATGCATGTCATGATCTCTAAGTATAATGAAAGTAAATGTAAATTGTAAATAAAGAAAAGAAGGAAAGAAAAAAAAGTCTTTTTTTCATTGAAAGATTGATTATCAATCGATTGGGCAATAACCCACCGATTACTAGTAATCGGTGTCGCTCTCACTAAAGTCCATATCTATGTGGATATCAATATATGACCCGTGTCTTTATTACAAGACAGCGATTCAAAATAGAAATGATTTGAATAAAATCATAAGAATATGTATGCTGTACACCCCCAATCCCTGGGATTGTAGTTCAATCGGTTAGAGCACCGCCCTGTCAAGGCGGAAGCTGCGGGTTCGAGTCCCGTCAGTCCCGACCTAGTATCCGATGAATCCATCAATTTCTCTCTCCATTTTCTGTGAAGAGGGGGACAGGCAGTGGGATCTAATTCCCAGCGGGGATCTTTATTTCTTTTTCTTTCCTTCTTTTCTTTCGCATTTCTTATCGAATAAATACGGTAATTTCCATTCCATCCACTAGTACCGATTGATTGATGGGGGAAAGACATATGTGGATTAGTACAATTATTGGTAGCACCCTATTTAGGTTAGGATTCCAAGAGATACTGTACCGGTCTGGCTTTTCCGATTGCTCCCGATCCATAAAGAAAGATCAAAATCAAACTAAGATCCTACCATTCTTAGTGAGGGAATGAAGAATCTTTTTTCCTCTTATGGTCCCATCGAAGAAAGAACAAACTCCAAAAAATAGTGAATTTGTCAGAATATTAGATCTTTTATACTGGAACCCGTCTTTATCACACTTCTTTATTTATCATTTAGAATTAGATCATCAAAAAAACGGAGTTTAAAATCCGAGACCTTACCCTTTCCATTTCACTTTTATTGTTTTTATTGTTTGGGTTTGTGACCAATGCAAGTGGAAGTCGAGTCAGACGATACCCCATCAGATGGTTGTATAAGGAAAATGGTAGGTTATAGAAAAGAATAAAAAATTCAACGAAATTTTTGATTGGATCTGGGATCCTATTTCGGATTCGGTATGGATAAAAGATCTTCCTATGTTATACTATTCAATATTCAATTCTCGACGATGAATCGATTTGATAGCTCAAATATTCTTATTCATGATATTGATCCGATTCAATATCATCGGGATGCAATTCATCCCATTGAATTTACAGGCGAAAGATTTCTCATCTCTATGGGATTAGATCCCGAGTTATTGCGAAGTAAAAAAAAAACAATGAGATCCTATTATGGAAGTAAATATTCTCGCATTTATTGCTACTGCACTCTTCGTTCTAGTTCCTACTGCCTTTTTACTTATCATCTACGTAAAAACAGTCAGTCAAAATAATTAGTTTGAATGAAACTTGACCTCTTAGTTCTTATCAATGATTGAAGGAATGAAAGAGATTCAAATTCCCCGTCTTAAATGAAATGTGCGGACTAGAATCAGTAGTCTATGAGATCCGATAGTATGGTAGAAAGAAATATATGAACCTTTCTACCACACTATCTATTATTGTATTGTATAAAATATTGTATATAATTGTGCTTTATATATCTTTATAAAGATATAGTATTAAATAAAGTATATAGGCTTACTATAGAATATAGATGTAATATGTATCTTTATATATATACATATAATTTACGTATACATATATGTAATATACATGTGCATAGCGCCCCAATTCTATTTCTTCGCTACACCCATTTGATTTGTATTGATTCAGATCAATCTGAAATAATCGAATGTAAATTCTTACTTTTACATCTCGAATTCCTGGGTTTCTGATTATTTCCAATAGGGATCCCGGGATCTATTGAAAGAATCAATGTAAGTATGTGCATATCTTATATAAACGAAAAACCAAGTAATCCTTTTTTAGTATTTCGAAAAAGTAATTGGTTGAGCCGTTCACAGATGATCCAAGGAATTCTGGGATAACTTCTTCGGATTTGTAAAAGGAGTAGTAGAGACCACCCATTTTTAACGCTTGAACCATGATATGAAATATGAGGTGAGTCGATAAACGATAAAGTAGAAATAAGATTTCTAAAATATAAAACAAATGGATGGTAAGTGCGCGTGAATCGTCTAACGCACGATCTTATTATGCGTAGTACCTCGCTGGACAACCACTATGTCTATGTTGCCTCCCGTAGAAAGTATGTATCTACGTAATAACAGAACGACTTCCTCTTTGAAGAGTAAAAGAAGTAAACAAAAAAAGGGGGGAGGAGTCGGCTGCTCTTCATTAGAATATCCATATATAATTCTGGTAAGAGCCAGTTCATCGGAATAGAATATTGAAATTAGGTTGGAAAAAATTTCCTATTATCTAGATCCCTTTTCCTTTCGAAATAGGAACAGGGGAATTCTTGAAATAGTTGTTTGATTGAAAAGTATTATTTGTAATAATACATTACTTTACTTTTACTGGTACTGGATTCCAGTAGAATTTTGAAATGAAAATATTGTTATTTAACAATGCTTTGCAGAACGATCTATGAAAGAATTGATAGAGTTTGATTACCCAACTTAATCTTAAGTTAATAAGTAGTACCTCTAGAGTCCACTTCTTCCCCATACTACGAGCGAAAGAGAAAATGTAAAGACTACCATTAAAGCAGCCCAAGCGAGGCTTACTATATCCATGTAAATTATGTCCCCTATCTCTATGAATATGAAAGAATTATTCCGTTATGTTTTATGTTATTAATTATTAATAACTAATATAATAATAAATAACATAAATAAATTATATATATAAATATAATAAATATAATAGTTATCCAAAATAAAGGACTATAACTATTATGACTATATAATATAGTAGAATCACTTGCGCAGCGTCAAAAATGAAATTTCCCCGAAGTCTATTGATGAACCAATCCAATAAATCCACTCATAACAAGTTCCTATATGATTTCTGGTAGAATCAGGAAGCATTAAGCACAAGCAAGATACAGAGTTACTCCCTTGGAAATAGCAAGGGAATCTTACTAATGGAACATGTAGGAATAGCAAGACCTATTGTTTCTTTTGGTGCTCTTCATAAGCAAAAGGCATAAAAATATACAATCCAGATAGATAACTATCTATCATATACCTTCATCTCCCATTTGATCTAATCTTGACTGTCTCCCGACTTTCCCTCTGAATCAATCGGGAGACATTCTATTACCTGGGCGTTACCGAAAAGAAATCTTTTTTTTTTTCAATTTTTACTAAAAACCTATTATCTATCCAATCTCAATCTAATATTGATTGAATGTCTGAGCACTCAGTCCGGGACTCTCCTTAGTCTACTCTTCCGCCCCTTCCACTACTACTAATTTTATTACCGATCGGACTATGCAATCTAATTCAAGACTCAGTCAGTAGACACTGCACTAGTAGTGGAAGGGAATTAGGAAGTCTTCATAGTCTTTCTTATATCTTATACTATAATCTTTGCTTGAATCTTAGGCACAAGAATTTACAGTTTTTTTTTATAGAACCTCCAGATTCTTACAGACAGTTCTAGGTCTTTTCCTCTGCTTC
>NC_025288.1:15000-22500 GCF_013358625.1 Macadamia integrifolia | reverse complement strand
TGTCGAATTCTACTCAGCGGAATATGGAGGTGCTTATGGCAGAACGGGCGGATCTGGCCTTTCACAATAAAGCGATAGATGGAACTGCCATGAAACGACTTATTAGCAGATTAATAGATCACTTCGGAATGGCATATACATCGCACATCCTGGATCAAGTAAAGACTCTGGGTTTTCAGCAAGCCACTACTACATCCATTTCATTAGGAATTGATGATCTTTTAACAATATCTTCTAAGGGATGGCTAGTCCAAGATGCTGAACAACAAAGTCTGATTTTGGAAAAACACCATCATTATGGGAATGTACACACGGTAGAAAAATTACGTCAATCCATTGAGATATGGTATGCTACAAGTGAATATTTGCGACAAGAAATGAATCCTAATTTTAGGATGACGGACCCTTCTAATTCAGTCCATATAATGTCTTTTTCGGGAGCTAGAGGAAATGCATCTCAGGTACACCAATTAGTAGGGATGAGAGGATTAATGTCGGATCCCCAAGGACAAATGATTGATTTACCCATTCAAAGCAATTTATGCGAAGGACTCTCTTTAACAGAATATATAATTTCCTGCTACGGAGCCCGCAAGGGGGTTGTGGATACTGCTGTCCGAACATCAGATGCTGGATACCTCACGCGCAGGCTTGTTGAAGTAGTTCAACACATTGTTGTCCGTAGAACAGATTGTGGCACCATCCGAGGTATTTCTGTGAGTCCTCTAAATAGGATGATGGCAGAAAGAATTTTTACCCAAACATTAATCGGTCGTGTATTGGCAGACGATATATATATGGGTCCACGATGCATTGCCACCCGAAATCAAGATATCGGGATTGGACTTGTCAATCGATTCATAACCTTTCGAGCACAATCAATATATATTCGAACCCCCTTTACGTGCAGGAGTACATCTTGGATCTGTCGATTATGTTATGGTCGGAGTTCCACTCACGGCGACCTGGTTGAATTGGGAGAAGCAGTAGGGATTATTGCGGGTCAATCTATTGGGGAACCCGGGACTCAACTAACATTAAGAACTTTTCATACCGGCGGAGTATTTACAGGCGGTACTGCAGAACATGTACGAGCTCCCACTAATGGAAAAATAAAATTCAATGAGGCTTTGGTTCATCCCACACGTACACGTCATGGACATCCCGCCTTTCTATGTTATATAGACCTGTCTGTAACTATTGAGGGTCAGGATATTATACATAATGTGAATATTCCGCCAAAAAGTTTTCTTTTAGTTCAAAATGATCAATATGTAGAATCAGAACAAGTCATTGCTGAGATTTGCGCGGGTACATCTACTTTGAATTTTAAAGAGAAGGTTCGAAAACATATTTATTCTGACTCAGAGGGAGAAATGCACTGGAGTACTGACGTGTACCATGCGCCTGAATATACATATGGTAGTGTTCATCTCTTACCAAAAACAAGTCATTTATGGATATTATCGGGAGATCCGTGCAGATCCAGTATAGTCCCTTTTTCGCTCCACAAGGATCAAGATCAAATAAACGTTCATTCTCTTTCTGTCGAACGAAGATATATTTATAAGCTCTCAGTGACTAATGAGCAAGTGAGACACAAATTGTTTAGTTCGTACCCTTCCAGTAAAAGGGGGGGGAGGCTTCTTGATTATTCAGGACCTGATCGAATCCTATGCAATAGCAATAGTCGTTGTAATTTCGCGTATCCTGCCATTCTCCACGAAAATTCTTATTTATTGTCAAAGAGGCGAAGAAATAGATTCATCATTCCATTCCAATCTAATCAAGAACGGGAGAACGAACTAATGTCCAGTTCGGGTATCTCGATTGAAATACCCATAAATGGTATTTTTCGTAGAAATAGTATTCTTGCGTATTTCGATGACCCCCGATACAGAAGAAAGAGTTCGGGAATTACTAAATCTGGGACTATAGAGGTGCATTCAATCGTCAAAAAAGAGGATTTGATTGAGTATCGAAGAGCAAAAGAATTTAGGCCACAATGCAAAATGCAAACGAGAGTAGATCGATTTTTTTTCATTCCCGAAGAAGTGCATATCTTACCCGGATCTTCTTTCATAATGGTACGGAACAATAGTATTATTGGAGTAGATACACGAATCACTTTAAATACAAGAAGCCGAGCAGGCGGATTGGTCCGAGTGGAGAGAAAAAAAAAAAGGATTGAACTGAAAATATTTTCCGGAGATATCCATTTTCCTGGAGAAACAGATAAGATATCTCGGCACAGTGGTATCTTGATACCCCCCCCAGGAGGGGGAAAAAAAGATTCTAAGGAATCAAAAAAAAAATTGAAAAATTGGATCTATGTCCAACGGATTACACCTGCCAAGAAAAAGTCTTTTGTTTTGGTTCGACCCGTAGTCACATATGAAAGAGCAGACGGAATAAATTTAGCAACGCTTTTCCCACAGGATCTGTTGCAGGAAAGGGATAATGTGCAACTTCGAGTTGTCAATTATATCCTTTATGGAAATGGCAAACCAATTCGAGGAATTTCTCACACAAGTATTCAATTGGTTCGGACTTGTTTAGTAGTGAATTGGGACCAAGGCAAAAATGTCTCTTCTATAGAAGAAGAGGTTCATGCTTCCTTTGTTGAAGTAAGGGTAAATGGTCTTTTTCAAGATTTCATAAGAATGGACTTAGTGAAGTCCCCTATTTCGTATACCGGAAAAAGGAATGACCCGGGGGGTTCAGGATCGATCCCCCATAATGGATCAGATTGCACCAATATAAATCCTTTTTATTCCAAGGCAAGGATTCAAGAATTACTTCGCCAACATCAAGGAACTGTTCGTACATTGTTTCATAGAAATCAAAATAGGGAATGCCAATCTTTGATAATTTTGTCATCATCCAATTGTTCTCAAATGGGTCCCTTCAATGGTTTGAAATATCACAATGTGACAAAAGAATCAATTAAAAGGGATCCCCTAATTTCAATTAGAAATTCGTTGGGTCCTTTAGGGACTGTCTCTAAAATTGCGAATTTTTATTTATCTTATTACTATTTAATAACTTATAATCAGATTTTGGTAAATAAATATTTGCTATTTGACAATTTAAAACATACTTTCCAAGTATTTAAATATTATTTAATGGATGAAAATGGAAAAATTTATAATCCCGATACATGCATTAACATTATTTTTAATTCATTCAATTTGAATTGGTATTTTCTCCATCACGATTATTGTGAAGAGACATCCACAATAATTAGCCTGGGAGAGTTTATTTGTGAAAATGGATGTATATCCAAAAAAGGACCGCATCTAAAATCTGGCCAAGTTCTAATTGTTCATGTTGATTCTTTAGTAATAAGATCGGCTAAGTCCTATTTGGCCACTCCAGGAGCAAGCGTTCATGGCCATTATGGAGAAATCCTTTACGAAGGAGATACATTAGTTACATTTATATATGAAAAATCGAGATCTGGTGATATAACGCAGGGTCTTCCAAAAGTGGAACAAGTGTTAGAAGTGCGTTCAATTGATTCAATATCGATGAACCTAGAAAAGAGGGTTGAGGGTTGGAACAAACGTATAACAAGAATTCTTGGAATTCCTTGGGAATTCTTGATTGGCGCCGAGCTAACTATAGCGCAAAGTCGGATCTCTTTAGTTAATAAGATTCAAAAGGTTTATCGATCCCAGGGGGTGCAGATCCATAATAGGCATATAGAAATTATTGTACGTCAAATAACATCAAAAGTATTGGTTTCAGAAGATGGAATGTCTAATGTTTTTTCACCTGGAGAACTAATTGGATTATTGCGGGCGGAGCGAACGGGGCGCGCTTTGGAAGAAGCGATCTCTTACCGAGCCGTCTTATTGGGAATAACGCGAGCATCTCTGAATACTCAAAGTTTCATATCCGAGGCGAGTTTTCAAGAAACTGCTCGAGTTTTAGCAAAAGCCGCTCTACGGGGTCGTATTGATTGGTTGAAAGGCCTGAAAGAAAACGTTGTTCTGGGGGGAATGATACCTGTTGGCACTGGATTCAAAAGATTGGTGCGCCATTCAAGGGAACATAACAACATTCCCTTGAAAATAAAAAGAAATCTATTCGAGGGGGAAATGAGAGATCTTTTGTTCCATCACAGAGAATTATTTGATTTTTGTAGCCCAAAGAATTTCCATGATATATCAGAACAATCATTTACGGGATTTAATGATTCCTAAGAGCGGATTTATCTTTTTAACTTTAACTTAACTATTCGTTCTGATCATTTGAGTTGGTAATGGTAATAAAGATAATAACGAATAAAAAGGAATTAATGGCTTGAACCGTATATCAATGACCAATCTCCGGTAGAAAGTTCCGTTGGAACAATTATTTATTTCAAGGTATCTCGTCTCTTTTTTTTTTAATAAAAAAAAGAGGAAGTGTGGAGAGAAATGACAAGAAGATATTGGAACATCAATTTGGAAGAGATGATGGAAGCAGGAGTTCATTTTGGCCATGGTACTCGGAAATGGAATCCTAGAATGGCACCTTACATCTCTGCAAAGCGTAAAGGTATTCATATTACAAATCTTACTAGAACTGCTCGTTTTTTATCAGAAGCTTGTGATTTAGTTTTTGATGCAGCAAGTAGGGGAAAACAATTCTTAATAGTTGATACAAAAAAAAAAGCAGCTGATTTAGTAGCATCGGCCGCAATAAGGGCTCGGTGTCATTATGTTAATAAAAAATGGCTTGGTGGTATGTCAACAAACTGGTCCACTACAGAAACGAGACTTCATAAATTCAGAGACTTGAGAGCGGAACAAAAGGCGGGAAGACTCAACTGTCTTCCGAAAAGAGATGCAGCAATATTGAAAAGACAACTATCTCATTTGCAAGCATATTTGGGTGGAATCCAATATATGACGGGGTTGCCTGATATTGTAATCATCGTTGATCAGCAAGAAGAATATACGGCTCTTCGAGAATGTGTCACTTTGGGAATTCCAACGATTTGTTTAATCGATACAAATTGTGACCCGGATCTCGCAGATATTTCAATTCCAGCGAATGATGACGCTATCGCTTCAATCCGATTAATTCTTAACAAATTAGTATCCGCAATTTGTGAGGGCCGTTCTAGCTATATAAGAAATCGTTGATTAATAATAAGATAAATCAATTACTTCGGGAACTCCATAGATTTATTGAATCGGTTACTATTCCTGAATCTCAACAAAGAGATCAAAATCACTGGGGATATTATGTAATTACTTGGTATCCGAAATATACGATTCAAGCAAACGAGTCGAGAAAGAGATAGTTGAATCAAAATAATTCTTTTTTTAGTTCTATTTCTGTCAGAGGGCAATATGAATGTTCTACCATGTTCAATCAACACACTAAAAGGGTTATACGATATATCCGGTGTGGAAGTAGGCCAACATTTCTATTGGCAAATAGGAAGTTTCCAAGTTCATGCCCAGGTACTTATTACTTCTTGGGTCGTAATTGCTATATTATTAGGTTCAGCCGCTGTAGCTGTTCGGAATCCACAAACCATTCCGCCCGACGGTCAGAATTTCTTTGAATATGTCCTTGAATTCATTCGAGACTTGAGCAAAACTCAGATTGGAGAAGAATATGGTCCTTGGGTTCCCTTTATAGGAACTATGTTCCTATTTATTTTTGTTTCGAACTGGTCAGGGGCTCTTTTACCTTGGAAAATCATACAGTTACCTCATGGGGAGTTAGCTGCACCTACAAATGATATAAATACTACAGTTGCTTTAGCTTTACTCACGTCAGTGGCATATTTCTATGCAGGTTTTACCAAAAAAGGATTGGGTTATTTCGGTAAATACATTCAACCAACCCCAATCCTTTTACCAATTAACATCCTAGAAGATTTCACAAAACCTTTATCACTTAGTTTTCGACTTTTCGGGAATATATTAGCGGATGAGTTAGTAGTTGTTGTTCTTGTTTCTTTAGTACCTTCGGTGGTTCCTATACCTGTTATGCTCCTTGGACTATTTACAAGTGGTATTCAAGCTCTTATTTTTGCAACTTTAGCCGCGGCTTATATAGGCGAATCTATGGAAGGTCATCATTGACTCGTTTTCGAAATAGTTTTTTTTTAGCTTATCCCCACACGCGTGGTTCAAGATAATAAATTTTGATAATATATACAAATACGGTATATACGATCTAGAAGTAGTGACGAAAAAGATTACGATATTAGGATTAGGGAATTGTAAAAAAGGAAAGAGATCTAAAAGATCTTTTTCCTAAGATTCCCCTTTGGGCCATTCATGTCATATCTCTTCCAATAAATAGAAATATTCTATTTCGATTTGTTTTGTTCAGTCAATTACAATACAATAATATTACGATTACGGTTTTTAATTGGAATAATAATTTGAATCTTATTTCTTTCCGATGTGCGCTTAAACAAAAAAATACGTTCTGCTCTATATTCTGTTATTTCCATTTCATTTGATTTCATTTAATTCAACGATTGATAAAAATTAGAAAAAATTATAATTAATTGCATGTAATTAGATCAATAAAATCCTGATATTGGTATGTAATGATTCAGGCTAATTAATCCGTTTATTTGGCGAGATAATGATAAATAAAAATAAGAGAAGAGTTTACAAAGGAGATTCATAATAGGTTAAGGTTAGGAAGTTCAAACTAGATATTGTAATGGTTATAAGCCAACTCTTGTTGATGCTTCGAAGAATGATTCTAGAATCCGATTGAATAGAAGGCGCGAATGATTGGTTTACGTTATGGAAAAAAGACATGTATATGTGATATTAGATATTGACTAGTTATATATCTAATTTTACATCACACTGTGAATATAGATGGGTATTCCCATCCAATATAGAAGTCCTTCTGTTTCGTCTGAGGCTGTGGATTGAATGAATAAACAGATGAAATCAAGCATAAACATAGAAAAGAGAAAGAGCAAAGAATTAAAAAACTAGTTCAGCTCGGAACAAAGAAATAAAAAAAAAAACTAGAGCTGTATGGATTGACAAAGACCTCATGGATAGGAAGTAAAAACAAGATATCGAAGTAGTTCTGATGATTCAATAATCAATATCATTACTTCAATTCAATTTTGAGTTCTTAGTTACTTCGACTGGATGAATTTGAGCGATGGGATAAAATAATAAGTCATAATTCATTGGTTGATTGTATCATTAACCATTTCTTTATTTTGGTGCGAGGAGTTTACCATGAACCCACTGATTTCTGCTGCTTCCGTTATTGCTGCTGGATTGGCCGTAGGGCTTGCTTCTATTGGACCTGGAGTTGGTCAAGGTACTGCTGCGGGCCAAGCTGTAGAAGGTATCGCGAGACAACCAGAGGCAGAGGGTAAAATACGAGGTACTTTATTGCTTAGTCTGGCTTTTATGGAAGCTTTAACAATTTATGGACTGGTCGTGGCGTTAGCACTTTTATTTGCGAATCCTTTTGTTTAATCCTAGCAAATAAAAAAGACTTTTTTTC
>NC_025288.1:5000-10000 GCF_013358625.1 Macadamia integrifolia | reverse complement strand
GAATATATTCTATGAATATACATATATATATATTATGTATATGGTGTTTTTTCTTTTTTTTTTTTATTCCAGTTGTTCTTGTTCCTATAACAAGTATTTTTGTTTTTAAATCAGATAAATCAAATCATTTGATCTATGGAACAAAAAAAGAAAGAGGACCCGGCTAGGTATTGACCAGGCCAGGCCGAGGGAATAGAAAAAAAAGGACTTGAAATCAAAGAGGTATTCTTTACTCTTTATTTTATTCTTTTTTCCTATTGAGGATATTCCTTTTGAGCCCTTACATTATCGTAATGGAATTGCTGATAAAATTTGTAAATATATTTTATTGTATAGATAAGATCTATACAATAAAATATATAATTAAAATATATTTAATTAATAATAAATATTGAAATTAATTATGATGATAATATATTATAATCGAATTTTAATTTTTCAATTAGGAGAGATGGCTGAGTGGACGAAAGCGGCGGATTGCTAATCCGTTGTACGAGTTATTCGTACCGAGGGTTCGAATCCCTCTCTTTCCGTTTTCTCTAATGACTTGAGATTTTTCTTTCGAATTCGAAAGAAAAATCTCGCGTTCTTTTTATCATAGTTAAATGTAAATGTGTCGAATAGATAAAATCATAAGAAAATTCATAAATCAAGCAAAGAAACCGAGAAATCCCCCCCCTTTTTTTTCTTTTATTCCTCGCGTCCAGGATTACGTCCTGGATCATTAGATAGGAATCCGAAGATGAAGAGCGAAACAAAAAATATCACTACTGTGTAAACGAAGAGTTTGAGAGTAAGCATTACAATCTCCAAGATATTTTTGGGAGGAAGGGGAGAATAGATTATCTATTTTTATACCACATATCCTATTTTGAAACCAAGAAATCAAGTAGTTTCTAGAAAAGAAAGGAATTCGCAGAAATTCAGTTGTAATAAGATTCTTTCATTACCAAAATTATCTTTCATACATACCCACAATTAGATAAAGATATTGTGGGGGACCCTAATAGGTCCTTGTTTACTGGAAGTAGAAGGTCAGAGTGGGGAAATGAGGTGATCCAGACTTTTTGCTGCTATCCAACAGTTTCAATGTTTCAATTGAGGGTTCATAAGATAATGTAAGACTTATCTAATCTTATCAATTGTTATAATTTCTTATCAATTGTTATAATTTTTTTGTATCGAATAAATCATGAATGCTTGTAGGACTAAAGAAATCTCACCGAAAACTTACAGCGGCTTGCCAAACAAAGGCTAAGAGAAAAAAAAGCACAGGTATGACTGGCATAACATCTACGATTGGATTGAAAAAAGCGTAAGCCTCGGGCAATTTGGCAAAGAAAAAACTACTCGGGTGAAGGGTAGAATGAAAACAGATCAAAGCAAAGATATTAAGCATAACAAGCATTTCGTTCTTGGAAAGAATTGCATTTTGACTGAGTTATTAATAATAAGATAAGGGAAAAATGAAACAAATAAGATAAACTAAAAAATCCTTCTTTTTATTTAAATTATTTAAACTCGCCCAATCAAAAATCCTTCAATTCTGAAATGAGAATAGAAGGAATGATACTTTCCTATAATATCTTAATTACATTTTATGTAATGATCAATAAATTCAGTTTCATTCTACATCTACGTATATCAAATCCTATCAACAATCTAATCTATTCCATAGATAGATTGGACTGGAATTGACGAACAACCAACATCGATATTAATGTCTATTAGTGTCAAATAGAAATCGAAATGGGGCGTGGCCAAGCGGTAAGGCATCGGGTTTTGGTCCCGCTACTCGGAGGTTCGAATCCTTCCGTCCCAGAGCAGACCAATTCAATCAGAATAAGAATTGTTTTCTTTAACAATCTTTTCTTTAAGAACGAGTGTAATGTTGGATACAATGTGATCCGACTTTCTGATTTCGAACGATTTCTCTCTGAATC
Organism: Macadamia integrifolia; assembly: GCF_013358625.1. Taxonomy (NCBI): domain Eukaryota; kingdom Viridiplantae; phylum Streptophyta; class Magnoliopsida; order Proteales; family Proteaceae; genus Macadamia; species Macadamia integrifolia. The sequence goes on along the minus strand of NC_025288.1, from coordinate 8,057 downwards.
ATTTCTTTCTCACAAACTAAACGGAGTTCAAATAAGACACGGATGTAAGCGAATCTAATCTATTTGTGATCCCGGTAGGATGGGAACATAGATCACAATAATTTTTTTCAAATAAAAGAAAATCAGATGGGCGATTCAGTCTATGCCTGTCTCGCTCATACTGAAGTTATTTACTAAGAGAAACTTTACATCCCATATCTATTTGATATATCAATAGGTGCATTCTCTTTTGAAATGCGAAAGAAAAGCCTTTACATTCCCTATTCCTAAAGTAATTGGAATGTAGCCTAATTACTAATTCTCTAAAGATCCTGAATGCTAAACAAGAGGAGTTCTTGGTCCTAATTGAAGTCCATCACTGAGATTAAGGTTCCTAAAACTAATTTGGGTTGGGTAAAATAAAAATAGGAATAAGACATGATAGGGACGCTTTGGCTTTGTACCTAGACTATTTTGCCAAGGATCTCGTAGGTGGATCCCTTTTTATTTACGATTCAGGATCCTGAGAGAATTCATGAATAGATAGGAGTTAAAGTTAATCAGTAATAAATTGAGAGTATCAATTCAAATAGCTGTGTCTGTCCGGATCTCATAAACAAAGAGTCAAGGTCAATATGTAACAGATGTATTTTCTTTGGACCTAACTTACTATAATTTTATTTCTATTTCCTAGCTCTAATGAATAATTGTAATCGAACGTTTCGGTTTTGGTAAAAAAGATCTGCGATCCCTTAAATAAAATATCCGCGATTGCCCCTAGTTAAGAATTATTCGGTTTATTTGATGGATACCAAAAGCTCATATTCTTCCGATTCTGATTTGCTAAAATAAGATGAAAGAATAACAACTTAAACTTGACTTTTACCCTACGTCGGCCTTTTCTATCCAACAAAAAAATAAATTGTATTTTTTTTTTGATCTATCTGCTTTAAATCATTGATGCTTCAATTGAAAAAGAAAGATGGGTCTCTCTTATGATGATCAAATTCCTGTCTCTTCAATTCGTGTCTCTTTACTTTAATCAATAATCAATAGGATATCTGCTAAAAAAAAAAAAAAATTTAAGCTATAAGCTACTCGTTATGATTGCGACGACTTGTTGATTGATTTGATGTCTCAAATAATGATTTAATGGTTTTACGTGGAAAATAGGAAATTCTTAAAATTAAACATTTTTAATGATTCCTTATGAATCCTCGGTACTCAAAGAAGTGTGAGATTGGCGAATCTATCCTATCGAGTCACTTCTGGTCTTTCCACGTGATCGGACTAGCCAGTTTCTTTACTATGTTATACTCATTTTGTTCCAGTATGGGGAATCTTATTAAGGTTAAGGACCCCCTTTTTTGGTTTAGTTGTTCAAAAAAGAATTGGATCTTTCATGCATGAGTAATTGTCTTGAACAATCTATTGAAGATGCAGATTAACGAAGAACTCCTTATTCGTCTTCTTTAGAAATTCCAAAATTAATTCATACGATAAAATATGGGTTAAATTGAATTATTGCTGAGACTTCTCCAGATAAATGCATATCCATCCAAATATTAAATATAATTTAAATAGAAAAATAAAGTATAGATTAATATATTATTGATTAAGCCAATGACTATTCATGATTCCGTATTGAATCAATTCCATGTCGGTTCCAAAATAGAGGAATGTTATGGTAAAACTTCGTTTGAAACGATGTGGTAGAAAGCAACGTGTGACTTGAAGGACATGATCGATTGTGGATTCTTACATCCACCACTTTCTAAAGGAATAATGATGCTCTTGGCTCGACATAGTTTGTTCTGTTCTACTAGAACCCCTACTTTGTTAGGTTGTAAATAGGACATGATGGAGCTCGAGCAGAAAGTATTGATTTATTTCTCAGGGGCAAGGATCTAGGGTTAGTGTCAATCAATAAGTTGAAAGAACTTCGTAAACATATCTTCGATATAGAAATCGAAAGGATCTAATTTGAACAAGTTTCAACAAATCTAAAAGGAAAATTTGTTGGAATTGGTAAAAGCTTTTCGACCAAAAATGTATCACGCGCGAATCAATCGTTCCTATGATTCTTGGATAGAAAGAAATCACAAAAAGGTATGTTGCTGCCATTTTGAAATGATTAAAGATCGCCGAAGTAATGTCTAAACCCAATGATTCAAAGCAACGATAAAGGATCCATGAACAAGGAAACACCATTTTCAATGGTCTCAACAATTGGATCAAAATGAGGAATCAAAATAGATTCGAAACGAGACAAAGAAGGGGGTTTAGAGACGGCTCAATAAATGAAATGCCTAAGGATTTTCCTTTCAACTCTTTGAGAATTATCCAACTTGAGTTATGAGTAAGAATGGTTTTTTATTTTTTTGAAGGAAGAATAAAGAAAGGACTCAAATTATAGTCGAATTGATTTGATGATTTTATGGATCTATTTGACACTAAAATACATAAATAGAATCATTCTTTCTTGAGCCGTACGAGGAGAAAACCTCCTATATGGTTCTAGGGGGGGTATTGTTCATCTATATCTATCCCAATGAGCCATCTATCGAATCGTTGCAATGGATGTTCGATCCCGAAGAGAAGGAAGAGATTTTCGGAAAGTAGGTTTTTACGATCCGATCAAGAATCAAACTTATTTAAATGTTCCCCTTATTCTATATTTACTCGAAAAAGGTGCTCAACCTACAGGAACTGTTCATGATATTTCAAAGAAGGCAGAAGTTTTTAAGGAACTTCGCATTAATCAAACGAAATGAAATTAATGAAACATAAAATTAAGTAAAAAAAAAAAGAGGAGGTCGCCCGTATTTAGATCTAGCTTTGTATAACTTTTTCTCCACTATTCCTTTTTTTCTTGATCTATTCATACCTATTTACTATTGCTCCGATATGATCTCATATTTATATTCTTCTATATTCGTTATAGATATAACGAATTCGAATTCTATATTTTTTATAGAATTGATAAGTAGAAAAATTTTTTCTATATGAGATAGATGGATAGAAAAAAGATCGATTGAATAGATGAAATAACTGGATCTATAAAAAAAGGCGGATTAT
>NW_024870677.1:369571-404034 GCF_013358625.1 Macadamia integrifolia | reverse complement strand
GTCAAAATTAGTTTCTAATTTTAGTCTTTGTATTTTCCAAGTTTCTCTTTTCAGAATTGGAAACTAGAGTTGTCTTTTATTTAGTTCCCTAATTGTAAACCCCCCCCCCCCAATTATTATTATAAATAAAGGAGAAGGCTCCCATTAAGCCCCACAATTTATGAATGAAAAAAGAAAGCTTGCTGCAATGACTCAGCTGGGACTGCTGTGTGTTTGATCATAGTGGAGGGAGTGGTGTTTGATCCATTCGACTTCTTCTTCAAGGTTATCTATAAGACTCTATTGCTGCCTTACTGCTACAGGTATTTAGATCAGTATTTGTTCTCAGTTCTGTCCAGAATTTTTTGAGTTAATTGTGCATCGGTCCCTAAATTTCTAGAGCTAATTAGACCGTGTTTAGAAAGTAGGGTATCACATTACCCCCCTTTTTAAAAATTACATCCCCGAAATTGTAGTATCTGGTTGTCCGAAGATATGAGGATACCAGGTTTGAATATCATCTTCTTTCTCCCAAGATGCCTCTTCGATTAGGTGGTTGGCCCATCGAATCTTCACAAAACTGATAGAGCAGTTGTAGAGAGTTTTTGCCTTCCAGTCTAAGATCTCAACCAGATGTTTTTCATATGTCATATCAGCTTCTAAGTATTCCAGTTCCACAGGTAGCACCTGGGATGGATCATGGACGTACCGCTTTAACATGGATACATGGAACATTGTGAACACTACTGAGGGAAGGTGGTAATCCCAACATGTATGCTATTGCCCCGACTAGCTTCAAAACCTCAAATGGCCTAATATATCTCAGACTTAACTTGCCTTTCTTGTGAAATCTGCACAGACCTTTGGTAGGAGATATTTTGAGGAACACTTTTTCTCCCTCTTGGAATTCCATTCCCTTCCTACAGTTATCTGCATAGCTCTTTTGACGTGACCGGGCTACTTTAATTCTTTCTCTAATGACATCGACTTTATCACATGTCATCTGAATCATCTTCGGTCCAAGCATTCGACGATCACCTACTTCGTCCCAGTATAGAGGAGTTCTGCCTTTTTACCATACAATGCTTCATATGGAGTCATCCCAATTGTAGCTTGGTGGCTGTTTTTGTAAGTAAACTCCATAAGAGGTATATACTCCTCCCAACTGCCACTCATTTTCATGGCACAGGCTCGAAGCATGTCTTCTAATATCTGTATGGTTTGCTCAGACTGTCTATCTATGGATGGAAGGCGGTACCCAGGTTCAATTGTGATCCCAAGGCTTGCTGGAAGCTCTTCTAGAATCTGAAGGTAAATCTCGGGTCTCGGTCTGATACAATGCTCACTGGTACACCATGTAAGCGTACAACATTATCCATGTAAAGTTGTGCTAGCTTATCCATGGTGTAATTGGTCCTAATCGGAATGAAATGAGCTATCTTAGTAAGCTTGTCAACTACCACCAAAATTGCATCCAATCCTTTGGGTGTACGTGGTAGTCCAATGACGAAGTCCATTGTAATGTTATCCCACTTCCACTAGGGTATTGGGAGTGGTTGAAGAGTGCCAAAAGGTCGGTGTCGTTCAGCTTTGATTTTCTAACATGCAAGGCAAGTCGACACATATAGTGCTATTGTGGACTTCATTGCTGGGCACCAATAGTGTTGCTTTAGCTCTTTGTACATCTTGGTATTTCCAGGGTGGAGAGAGTGCTCAGAACTATGCGCTTCTTTTACTATTTTGTCTTGTATCACTTCATTGTAGGGCACACATAATCTGCCCTGAAACAATAGTACCCCGTCACTGGCTAATGTAAAGCTAGGGTCATTCATTGTTTGCTCTTAAATCTTCTCTTTGATCCACTGTAACTCAGGATCCAAAATATGTTTCATTATGATTTATTCCTTGATGGAAAAGTGTACCTGTAGAGCTGCCAAGGACATAGTCAATTGTTGAACATCATCTGACTGGTGCTTAGTTCCAAGGTTGCTCCCTCATACAAGAGGATTTCATCCATTAACATCACCTCCTGTACGAGCTCTGGACAAATAGCTAGATAGACAAGTGACACAGTTTGAGCTTTCCAGCTTAATGCATTTGCCACTACATTGGCCTTCCCTAGGTGATACTGAATATCACAATCATAGTCTTTCATAAGCTCAAGCCTTCTCCTTTGTCTCATATTCAAGTCTTTTTGAGTGAAGAAGTACTTTAGACTTTTGTGGTCACTATATATCTTGCATTTTTTTACCATACAAGTAGTGACACCAAATTTTTAAGGCAAAAATGACCGCTGCTAGTTCCAAGTCATGGGTAGGGTAGTTTTTTTCATGGTCCTTCAACTATCTGGAAGCATATGCCACTACCTTGCCTTGTTGCATAAGTACACAACCCAATCCGATTTTAGAAGCATCAGTATACACTGTCATCCCACCTGTGCCTTTAGGTATAGTCAGCACTGGTGCTAACACTAGCCGCTTCTTTAGCTCTTGAAAACTATCTTCACACTGCTTTGACCAGTTAAACTTTATATCCTTCCTAGTCAACTTGGTCATTGGTGCTGAAATCTAAGAAAAGTTCTCGATGAGGCGTCTATAGTAACCTGTCAAACCCAAGAAACTTCTAATTTCTGTTACACTCTTGGATACCTCCTAGTCTACTACGACTTTCATCTTATCTGGATCCACTTTGATTCTATTTTCAAACACCACGTGTTCTAGGAATCCAACCTGTTTGAGCCAAAATTCACACTTGCTGAATTTCGCATACAACTGATGTTCTCTGTCTCTATAGTACCATCCTCAAGTGTTTTGTATGGTCTTCTTCTAACTTTGAGTAGATCAAGATATCATCAATGAAAACAATGACCCACTTGTCAAGAACATCGTGAAACACTCGGTTCATCAAATCCATGAAAGCTACCGGTGCATTGGTCAACCTGAAAGACAACACTAAGAACTCATAATGACCATACCGAGTTCTAAAGGCTATCTTTGGTATATCACTACTCTTTATCTTGAGTTGATAATACCCAGATCTGAGGTCAATCTTTGAAAATACCTTAACACCTTGTAGTTGATCAAATAGATTACCAATGCGTGACAACGGATACCGGTTCTTAATGGTTAACTTGTTCAACTCTCGGTAATCAATGCACATACACAGGCTTCCATCTTTCTTCTTAACAAACAACACTGGAGCACCCCAAGGTGATACACTTGGGCATATGGATCCCTTCTTCAATAGATCTTGCAACTGTGCTTGTAATTCCTTTAATTCCGCTGGTGCCATTCTGTACGGAGCCTTGAACATCGGAGCAGCTCCAGGGACCCAATCTATAGCAAATTCCAATTCCCTGTATGGTGGTAGCTGAGTTAGATCATTTGGAAAGACATCTGGGAACTCCTTAACTACCTCTACTTCCTCTAGAGGTGTGACCTTTGCATCTAAATCAATCACTAATGCTAGGTACCCCTGACACCCATTTTCCAACAACTTCATCGCATGCAGAGCGGAGATGAGGACCTTTTTAGCCTGCTTTATTATATCCGCTTGGTATATCAGTTCCTTCCCTTCATCATCGATCTCCTTGACCTGTTTCTCGGCACACATATGCTTGCTTGATGAGCTGATAGCCAATCCATGCCTAGTACAACATCAAAGTTCTGCATGTTGAACTTGATGAGTTGGGCATATCTAACTTCTTTCCACTGATCTCAACGGTGCATGGCCCATATACTTCCTTCAACTGTGAAAATTTTCTTGTAGGTGTACTATCATCTTATGCGCTAATATGTTAGGTGTCACGTCAATTTTCTCAGCAAATCTCTTTGATACAAATGAATGTGAACCCCTTGAATCAAACAAGACATATGTTGGTATACCTGATACAGGTAGGATACCTAATACAGCAATGCACATAAGTATGGCATGTCATCAATATTTACCAGAAGGAAATTCTCAAATTAAATCGTACCTGCTACCACTTCTGTGCTAGCTTCAACTTCCTTAGCCGACAAAGCATACATCCTTCCTTACGGTTGACTCCCTTAAGTCAAAGCAGGTCTGTACCCAAAAGGCTGATTGGCTGGTAAAGTTGGTTAAGCTTGAAAATCTTTAGTAAAATGCCCATATGAATGGCAATTAAAACAATGGTTCTACAAAGCTTGAACCAGAGCAGGAGCTCTCTGAGCCTGACTTGTAGCAAGTGGAGGGCGAGGTGGCCTAGTAACTATGGGCACCGTACTGGTATTCGGGTGGAAAGATGTAGTATCCAGCCCATCAACGGGTCAAGGAGGATAACCCGATGGCTTGTAGGACTGCCTGTATGAAGGACCAAATCTGTATGATCCACCAAAATTCTTACTTGGGCCACCCAAATCCGCATAAGGGTTCACTCTCTTCCACACTCCAGGTGTAAGGGATGGTTCACTTTTCAGCTTGTCTTCAATGGTTTTTGCCTTCCGTACACTCAAGGCATAGTCGGTAAGATCTAATACCTCAAGTATCATGCCAATGGATACCTTCAATCCTTTCAGAAACTTCTTGCCCTTTTCTTCAGCCAATTTCATGTGAGGAGGTGCAAAGTAAAATAGGGCCTCAAACTATTGCTGATAATCAAGGATAGACTTGCTTCCTTGAGTCAAGGCCGAGAACTCCATTTCCTTGCGGTCTCTAAAACTCTGAGGGTAGTAATTTGCTAAGAACAACTCCTTGAATTGCTCCCATTTGGGTTCCGGGTGTGTAGCAAACAATATGGATTTTGAGGCTTGCCACCAGGAGTTGGCCTCATTCTTAAACTGTAACCCCGCATAAATAATCTTTTGAGCATCGGTGCACTCAATCACTTCAAATATCTTCTCAATCTCTTGGATCCATTGGTTCGATTCCAAAGGGTCACTTCCCACCTTAGTGAATGTAGGTGGTAGGTTCCTTTTGAATGACTCCACCACTTTTATGGTATGGCCCACCGGATGAAAAATAGGGTGCATATGCCGGATAGTACAGGTAAGGAGGTGGCATCATATATGGAGATGTACCCTGAGGTAGTATGGGTGGTGTACCTCTAACTTCGTTCTGAGGGTTGATGTCAGGTGGTGTACCTCTAACCTGTGCCCCAACACCAGGCCCTCCAGTTGGACCTTGTGGAATATCTACCTGGGGAGGCTGACCTAGTAGTGCAGCATACCATTGTTGTTGCATAACAATTATAAATGCCTGCTGTTGCTGGAGAATCTTATTCGATTGTTGAATCAAGTTCTCAACATCACCAGGGGTATGTACTGGTGGATGATCAGGAAGTGTAGCCATGGGTGGATTCTCATGAGCCACATTCTGATCAATTGTCTCTTGAGGTTGTGGGTTAGATGCTTGCCTTGTAGGTGGAGGCCTCCTATTGATTGGTGGCCTACCAAGGGGATGGGGACCTCGAGGTGCACCTCCAGTGTCACCCACGGATCTAGTGCGTACCATCGTTAAGTGTACCTGATTTGCATGAAAATTTCATAAATAACATATTGCAATTCATTAGACAATCGCTCTATTCTTAGTGCGCAACCTTGTGCACTTACACCCCTTAACACAGTCGAGGAAAAGTGCACATGAAAATTCAAAATCCAAATTTGCATTCCATTATATGTGTCGGCCAAATCTCCCTTATAACTTCATAATTCTTCAAAAATGACCTTCAAATCCACCAATGCAAGCCATGTAGGACCCAAGAGTGGCATCAGGCACTCACTGCCAGATCGACGGGCTAAAGACTGGTGGGCATGGCTGGCTGAAACCCGCCTGTTTCATGCCCGTCGGAGTTACCCGAGAGCTGAGATTAAAAGGGTTTAAACCCCTATTTTTTGCCCCATTTTCTCTCCTTTCTCTTTCACTCCAACTTAGGTGGTTCTTGGTTGATTTTTGGGCAATTCCTTGCGACTCAACTCACCGAATGAACGTAACGATCCGTTCAAGTTGCATTCTCTCTCATTCAATCATCAAGGTGAGTTCACAAACCCTCTTTTCTCTCTAAAAATATGGGTTTCTCTCTTTTTGAATGGAAAATTGTCAATGTGGTTGAAACTTTAGTTTTTCCTTCGATTCTCTCCATAGAAAACAATTTACATGTCAATGTATAGCTTAGATTATAGTTTCCAAGTACTTTGATCCATAGATTGAAAACATTGGAGCATTTTCCCCTTTTTATGCCCTAACCATCGATTTTGGGGCTTTTACTGTTCATTGCTCTCATCTATGTCAATCTAGCATTCCTATTATGAATTTTTTTTTTTTGTTTTTATTGTAATATTGGGCTTCTATTGTGTTCACTAATCATTCCATTGCATAGTTTGCCCCAATTTGGACTGCATGGTTGTTCTCAACCCTTATATAGACTTGCCCAAAAGCAGGGGCAAAACATTTGGGAATTTTATACCTAGCCACTCTTGAATTCATTGTTTACATTTGAAACATAGTTCCTCAAGAATATTAGAATCGTCAATAGTTTTTTCCATTGAAATGTAACTCTTCCATTTGGCTAGACTTCAAATTTTGAAAATTTTCTACATGTTAGGTCTACTTGTTTGCAATCCTTCAATATCTTATTCTGAATCTAAGAAGTGATATGCTATCTCTTGTTTAATCTAGTACTGTATCTCGTGTTCTCTTGAAAGGATCTATTCATATTCTATATTCTTGGACTGTTCATGCATTAAGGCTACATCTCATTAGGATCACTGTATACCTCAATCACCATGCATCATCTCATTCATCGCTTTGCATCACTTGTGTTTACTTAGTGATTTCCATCACCTTAATCTTTCTTATCCATGTATTGAATCACTTGGCCGGTTTAGGTATCCGGGTTTGATGATTTGTAATATGCTAGCTTAGATCACATTTCCTAAAACTTTTTGCCATATGATATCATAGCTCATTATATTCATTTCTTTGATTCCATTTCTACTATCTGTCTCAACTTGGTACTCCTTATACTTTGACTTCCCATTTTACATCATATGCTTATCTCTTTTCTTTGCATTTTCAGGATGCCACCACGAAAAGGCAAGGAACCTGTCGATCAACAAGGAAGAGGAAAGCTTCCAAGGCCAAGAAAAAAGAGGTGGGGTTTAGCTCTTCAGCCCCATATCCGTCTAGAGAATGGGAGGATCCTAAAGACCCATCCAACTATGATGAGATGGTCTTCTATAGTTCGAGAGCTGCATCCTTGTGGGGTACTTTCCGCTCACTACCTATGATGTTGGAGAAACAGGTGGTTGTGGAGCATTTTTTTCACCTTCACCTCTTGGAGAGGTTTTGCTCTTGGTTGGGAGTCTATCCTTAACATCGACCGACCATGCTACAAGGGCTTGGTGAGGAAGTTCTACTACAACCTTGAGGCTACCGAGGAGGAGTGGGAGTTTGCCATAATTAGTATGGTGGAGGGTGTAGAGATCATCCTTACTGTGGATAGACTGGCAGAGATTTTGGGTATCTCTTCAGAGGGTATTCCCTACTACAGTCCTCCTACGACCAGAGGCATAGGCCCACTGATGAGCCGAGACATGTAGGAGCACATATATGAGGTGATTAGTGGCTCACGAGTAAGACCTACATCCGAGTTAGACTTTTCCCCATAGGGCAGGGTATTTGCCAGATTGGTGCAGTTCAACCTAGCTCCTAAGAGTGGTCATAGTAATTAGGTGGATTTTATGCCTACCTACCTGGCTGCCTGCCTACTGTCTGCCCTTGAGGGCAGTGTACCTAGACTATGCCTTCCCTACTTCATGCTGAGGTCTATGCACCACCACGCCATGCATCCGGAGGATGCAAACCTTCCCTATGATAGAGCTCTTACTCGAGCCTTCGAGTATTTTGTAATTGACCTTTTTAGGGAGGTGGGAAAGGTCCCAAGGGACAAGTTCACTGAAAGGAACTTAGGGCAGATGAACTTACATGCCTTGATGGTAGAGCCACAGGTAGTCAAGCAGGGGGAGGAGTATGTAGAGTATGAGGAGGGTGTGCCCATGGATGAGGATGAGCATAATAGAGACGACGAGGGTTATTTCCCATACTAGGACGAGAGTTTCCAGGGTGTACCTGATCATGAGGATATCAGAGAGGAGGAGGTTTTGGAGGAGGTGCCATTGGATACTAGGGCAGCCGATCCAGCTTTCCATGGAGCTGGAGGTTCTAGATCAGCCAGAGCTAGTGGCCCAGATATCCCTAGTGCTTCTAGCACACAACCCACGACTCCGCCACCTAGTAGAGAGGCACCTGTCCTACAAGATATACTATCAGAGTTGAGGACCTTGAGGGAGGGTCAGGCTGAGCTTCGAGGTCAGCTTGGAGAAAGTGCGGCCATGGAGCAGGAGCTTCTTAGGAGAGTGGATGAGAACACCAGCAGAGAGCTCCAGATGTGAAGATAGTTCAAAGTGATGGAGTCCAGGTTTTAGCGACTCACTTAGGATATGTACCACTCTTCTAGGGTGATCTTTGCTGATGTCTGACGTGTACATAGGAGGGTGGTGCACCGCCATGATTGATTTACTCATTGGGACACGTATCTCGGCATCGACTCTTGGGATGGGTTAGTTGTCTCTAGTGACGACTCTGGCTAGTGATTTAGGCTGATGGCCTATTACTCTCTTCTAACCTTTTACTTGTCATTCCTACTTGACTTTTACCTTTATTTGAAAGTCTTAACTATTTTGGATTTCATAGTTGACTTTTCTGCTTTACTTGCGTGATCGGAATAGTATAGCTTTAAGCAATGATGGCATCTACCATCCATTTTGTAATTTATTTCATTTGTGTACTTAGAGTTTGAATTGTGATTATGGTAGTACTTATAAATTTCTAAATGGTTAGCTTATATTAAACTGCGTGGTTTGACAGTGGCCGTGTCGATCACCTTATGTTATTATCATATTATTTTTGTTGTCTATCAGATTTCATATAGAAAATTTTTGGTTTTCTCATTTTACGCCGTTATGCTGCCAAAATTTTGTTAAAATTTTCTCTAACAAGTAAATTCAATTATGACAAATTCAAAACTAGTTAACCAGAATTCATATTATCAATGCATACATGCCATGAAATGCAAAGGTTACAAATTTTACATTTAAATAAATTTTTTTTAAACTTTCATAAGGCTTTTATCTTCATCCACCCCAGACCTATTATAGTTTCTATGAGGCCTAAGCAGTATGCTGTAAGCAGGTAGAACATCGTGCTCTGATACCACCGTTGTCAGACCCCTCTTGCACAGAACAAAATTGGTGATCGAGTTAACTCGGGTTAACTCACAAACCTACTAGGATCAACAATGCAGTAACTGCAATACAACATACATATACTAAACTAAGATCAGATCTGTGTTTTCAGCAGAAGACATGTTCATAATAATACCTGTAATTGTTTTTCAAATACTTGATACTCAAATTGAGTTATAAAAGTTATATATATTTGGGCCCGAAGGCATGATGTATACAGAAAAATATAACAATTTAAGCATCAATTCGTTAAAAGGGAATACATAAAAAGAATAAAAAAGAATCACTCTAGAGTCACTGCTACCATACAGAAGAATCCTCATACGTGCAATCGGCACCGTGCTCGAACTCATCAGGGACCCATCAGTCTTCAAAGGAAAAATCCACAGTGGGGCCTGGCTCCTGATCTTTAGGCGGGTAACCTACAAAATCACCTAAAAAGAGTTGTGTACATGGGATGAGCTCACTAGCCCAGTAAGTTGAAAGGAAGACCACATCAGCAGTCACATTACAAATGCACCCAATCTGCTCAGTTTAGCCGGTCTTCTTGCTAGATGCTTGAGAATGAACATTTTCTATAATTATTACTATTTCACATGTATGGTTAAGTTATCACATATATTTATATTAACTAAATTCAAACTATTATATACACTAAAACAAGGCTTATTAGATGTCTATATTATGCTTGAATGGGGAGGAAGATTATACCTGAATTTGACCCCTGTTTCAGGTCAAGAGGGGTGGGCCCCTGATTGGTACTAGCTCAAACTGTCTTTCATGTTCTCCTGGCTCAGAGGAAGATGGTCTTGACCTCCAACTTCCTTTCTTGGGAGATGTTGATTGTGATGGTATCTGGACAGAGTTTCGGCTAGGAACGGTTGCTTTTGAATTTGGATTCGGACAGAGCTTCGGCTAAAGAAGACTATTTTTGAATTTAGATTCAGACAGAGTTGCCGCTGGGGATAGGCTAAGGGAGGGCTAGGCTAAGGTGGTAAGCAATTCATTTTAATCCTATTAGTCTAACAACATTGCTAGGTCATAGACTATGTGTTACTCACAACCACAATGGGCATATGCCTAGGGTACAAGCCGCGAACCCCATCTCACGATACGCCCATAGGGTTGTCAGAGAAGGCCCACTGTTGGTCCAGAATTTAAAATGCAAACTGACTCTCGATAAATTTAAATGATAAAAAGTAAATGGATGACTCCACCTGAAATAAAAACAGTACGATCGACCCTCTGAATATACCATTAGGGTTATCGACTGTCTTAACGATCAGTCATGCATACTTTTAATCGTTGAAGGAGTTCGACAATCGTAATCCGGTGCTTCCACCTAATGGTCCCCTAACATGTAAACCCCTGTTGGGAAGGGTCGTAACATAAAGGGATAAATCAAATCCTAGCCGCATGCCTCTATATGAGCATAGTACGATTACACGAGCCACCATGCACTCATCTTTAAGCCGTTTACAACATCTAATCTAGCATGCATATCATAACCAAATGAAGTTCCTCCATCACATACATCAAAACATAAAGAATATTCATTATAAAGCAAAACATAACATGTTATGTAAATGCACATACAATGCGTGATATGACATGCGTGATGAATAGTCTACTCACAAGTGACATGATGACATGACTAGATTAACACATGTAAAGTGATGAATAAACATTCTGAAATTAAATCAAAGTCCACTCCCTACTTATTTGTATATATACACGGTGCTTGTACTCAGTACGTAGGAGATCCGATGTGTGGGTACACGTATAATGAGTGTAACCGATCATAAACATAATTGTTAATCATTTCACTATTTTAGGGTCAAAATCATCATGTTTGAACACTAAAATCGGGTTTAGAATCATAAATGGGGGTTAACCATCAAATTTAGACTCATTCTGGGTATTCTCGAAAGACAGGTGGGCATGAGTCAAAGACAGGAGGGCCTTGGAGCCCACTGGTCTTATACCCATTGGTTACATCAGAGGCTTAAAAATTGAGTTCAGGGAACTCAGGTGTGCCAGAGACCCAAAGACACGTGGTTTAGTACACCCCCTAGTCTTAAAATGAAAATTTTCTATCTTCCCCATCTTCCATCTTATCTTCGGCTTGGGGAACTTGTTTGGGGTTGATTTGGTGACTCAAATCACTTATCTAAGGTCCAATCATGTATCCTCAACCTAGATCTAAGATCAAATCAAAAGAAAAGGGAGATTCTTACTTCTTTCTCACGAACACCAATGTTACCCCAAATTTCACTTCTTTAGCTCAAGAACTTTCAAATACTCTAGATCTTCACCAACACTCCTTTCAAATCCTTCAAAATCATTGTACACACCTTCCATTAGACCTTATATTTGATTATCCAGTAAGATTAACAAGATCTAAGTGGGTTCTTTCCCAAAAATCAAAAAGAGAGTTTAATAAAGGGGGTTTTCTTAAGAATCCTTGGAATATGTACAATACCTACCTCAAATCGAAGATCCCAGCAGCTGATCATTAATCCAGGCTCAAAATACCAAGACCCAACTTCGGTGAAGCTCTACGGTCGATTTCCCTTCTTCTTCTTCCTTTTTCCTTTCTTCTTCTTCTTTCTCTCTCTTCTTTACTCTCCCACCGACCAACTATCATTAATGAGGAAGAAAGCAATAAATGTTTCCCCTCCTTTTATACCTGGGCCCCAAAATATCTTTTAGTTATATGTGGGTACCATCTCAGGTGGGTATTCTCAGGTGGGTATATCTCAGGTGAGTATAATCTTAGGTGAGTATCTTAGGTGGGTATCTCAGGTGCGTATATCTCATTTGTTAGTGTTTCACTTGGGCTTCAATGGGAATAAACTTCCACCTATAATTAAATTATGTTGGCACCCACAAATACTAGTACGTACCTTTACTCCTTATACATGCCCTTGTGGCAGGTGCAAGTGCAAGGCTTGGGTGTATATATTACACTTGGTATCCGCTCGGTCATCTCAGGCCAACCCGAGTTCACGGTCACTCTTGCTTCCATAGCTACCATGTTCTATATGGTACTTGTGTCGGTTCTCTCCAATTTAGTCCTTATATGATCAAACCAAGTCAATACGGGTAATTAGACCGGGTTTAGAAAGTAGGGTATCACATATTATGTGTATTTTATGTGTTTAATATGGAGTGGTCTAACATAGCATCTTTTCTATATCTTTAGAAAAATTCGCAAGGTTGGAACCTTTTTCTGATCGATCAGAAATTGATGAAGCCCACATTCTACCAATAACTGATTCATTAAATAAAAATTACTTAAAAAGGGGGGAAATTGTCCTAGCTAAACAATAGATGGCCAAAACCCATCTCTGAAAGAACCTTCCTTCCCTTCCTCAGAAACAAATGACAAACAAGCAAGTTACTTCGACAGTGCAAGTGATGATGCAACCTCTAGGGATCTGAAACCGTATTTATGGCGTTATGGACCCACTCGAAGTGATAAAATCTCAAGAAAAGGTATAGTGCCAATTCTGATATTCAAGACAACTCAGGACCCTTTTGAAAAGGCAAACATGCTCTAGGATTTGAGAGTATATAATTTTTAAGGACTTATCTGAAAGTTAAACTCATAATAGAGCCAATTTAAAAAAAAAAAAAATAAATATCAGTACAGGAGGGCTTTTGGGTGAATAACAGAAAAACTGTCCTTGTGTCGAGTTTCCAAAATTTTGATACACCTTCAACCTTATGATAGAATCAAAACAGAGAATGATTCAAGCTGAAAGAACTCAATTGATACAACATCAATCGACTTGAAATTTCAGGATTAGGTTGCTAATCCACAATCCTTTGAATCTCAAATTGTGGATTGTGAGATGTAGTCCGAGAGGAGGGTGAATTTGAATTTCTCGAAGATTGCGCTCAATTCGAAGCATAGTTCAAAATCTAGGTCGAAACCACTGAGATTTAATGAAATATTTTGGTTTCAATGAAGATGGAAACAAAAATAGTTGTGGTTCAATAAGAATGTAGGGTTTCAGCTAAAATTTCAGTTTCAACTTGGTTTCGATACAAAATAGTGCATCAACTTTTTGATCCATTTCGAGAGCTCTGAGTGGTTCCACCCATTAGAGTAGGAAACTAAAAAGAAAAAAATAATAATAAAATAAAAAATAAAAATCTTTGGACAAATCACTACATATCTTGGTGGAACAAAAAACTGGGGACTACTACAACACATCTATAGTAGGGTTTCCCTAAATTTTCAAGCCAAAATATTTCCATTTGACCACCAATTTGGTCAAACAAAACGACCAAGCAAAACATGCAAAGTTTTAGTTGAAACCAAAATGTCAAACCTTGATTCGAAAGTTGCTATGCAAACAGAAGATAAAATTAGCACACAAGAAAAGACAGTATTTTAAAGTGCTTGATGATTCCCTACATCCAATATTCAGACTATTCTAGTCTTTTCATGTGGTATAGCTTTATCCGGTGCTATCCAAACCATTACAGTCGTGCTTATCACATAGTGGGGAAGCACTTATGTTACACCCGTGTCCTAACCCAATCTAATCTGAACTTTTGTGATAGATCTTAGACCGAAGACATGGAGTACCAATGGGTTTTGGCTCGCAGCAGCTTATTACAAAAAGGGAAGGGTTGATCCCATTTGCATTTCATGCTAGTCCAACTAGAGGGAATTCAAACCTTCCGACCACAAGCAGTAAGTGACCCGACACCTCCCTACCGAGTCTCGGCACATACCAAAATTATTGGAAGACTATGCACACAACATAAGGCCACCCCATATGGAATGATCAAGAGGGGATAGTAGGCAGTCAAGGCACATCATTGCCTTGACCACCGGAAACACCTAGGCTAAATCTGGTAGCCCATTGTGCTGTTAAATGGGTTCCGATACTCGTGGACCCCATGCCTAGTCCCAATTGACCCCACACACTCTCCCAAACCCTTCCTCATGACTTGTACACCCGATAAGTCTAAGGAGGTGAGCCCACATGTCCTGAATGACGGAATAACCCACTTGGACTGGACAAGTGCCCAGCCAAACGGACTTTGGGTCCATAACTTACTACAAAAGGGGGAGTGAGTTCATTTCTCACTTCCCACCTTGTCCAAAACGTGGGAGGGAGAGAAAAGAGGGAAGGAGAAGAAGAAGAGGCTCACCTTAACTCCTGGCTTCACACCTTGTTGCCAGAATCCTTGCTGGAGGTAGGTACTACTTCCCCTACCACTCTCTTTCTTCATTTTGAGCTAGTGTCTTTGAGCAAGGGAGTGAATCACTTGGTTGGAGGGGTAAGCCTCGACCCCGGCACCTCCCGGAGGTTGAGTGAGTGTACATTTCACTCTCCTGTGTGATTGTTGAACTCAAACCAAGCCAGGTGAGGTCTGACAACACTCTTGACCAAATATGTAGTTAGGGTTTCCACTTTCCACCATTCGGTTGCTGTATCTCCCAAATGGCTTGGTGGAATCAAAACTTCTTCAGCTTAGAATGGAGGTAGAAAGACCCCCTACACACTCCATGGAACAAATCCTAGCAATCGGGCCCAAGCCGGAGAACCCCTAATGGGGTGGACCATTGCTGTGTTTCCACTGAAAACAACTGGGCTGGATCCCCAAATCGAAACTTTTTGCATTATGTCTTCTGTTTTCCTATTTGGATTATGATTATGTAATAGATAGTCTATACATTGAATGAAAGGGAAAGTCTCAATCATATGATTGTGACTCCCAAATTACACCAATCTCTTTCTCTCTCTGTTCTTTCTTATTCTTTGATTCTGGTTCTCAAATCTTTACATTGTTAAGAGTATATAAGAGTATGTATTGGTTTGAGGTCTATGGATACATGCTCTCATATACTAACACAACTCATGCAGGAGTTTTGAGTTTGCAAAAACTTAGGTTTCTTGAGTTTTACAACTCAAGAAATACAAACCTCATAACAGGCAACTATATGCTTACTCAGTGCCTCTCTATAAGTGGATATACAAATGAAGCTCTCAAATACTCTAAGTAGGGTAGATATACAAATGAAGCACAACGACTTGATTATAACCTCTGAAGCCCAAGTAAATGTCTCTACTTTCTAAGGTATCAAATCCTATAGGTTTCTCTCATGTGAAGAACATCTCAATTTATAGGCCAAAGTCCAATAGCTAGAAATATGGCTGTTTTTTGACCGTCTTATGGCTGTTGAAACTTTGTCAATCGACTGCTTGAAGTGTCCAGTCAACCGTATAGCCGAACTAGTCCTTATTTGACAGTTACAAGCCAACAGTCAAATCAATTGACCATCGCCTGTAGCCAGTGGACCATCCACAAAATACTTTTTTGGCAAGTTTTTCAATCGACAACCTTTGAGACTCGGTCAACTGCCCATTCTTTTTAGTCACTTAAATGGTCAACTTTTATCCTATGAGATCGTTTTATAGGGTGACAAATTAATCCAATTTAAGGCACTTGGGCTTGGCTAGACCATTTACATATGATAAGAAATGTAATTCTAATCCAATGTCTTGTGAAGCTCAATCTTGATCATCTTCTCCTCTAATGAGCATTGCTCCTCCCAAGTCATTGGCATTCATCAATTATCGAATTACCATCAGTTTGTAAAGCTTGTATGATGTAATCAAGAGCTTCAACTACTTAGCATAGCTTGCTTGAGCATCTACATTCCTCACCTTCATCTTCTTTGAATCGTTTTGACTTGCTTTCTTGAACTCTTTGTCTTCTGAGATGCTTGATGAAATTTATCTTCACTTCCAGTATGATGCTAACATGTTAGTGCATATCTCCTTATCAACACATAGCTGTAAAGTTGCACAAAACATGGTTTGGTATACAGCAACTGGAATGTTCTCACTAGCATGCTTAGATCATCCGGACTGGTACATTGTCATTTGCCACTAATGACTGTATCTCCAGGATAAAATACCAATAAGTACTATAAGCATGTTCTATGACCCACCGGAACTTTACTAGTCCTTTGCCATTAATGACAGTATTTTTGGGATAGTCTTTCCATCAACTATTAACATGCTTAGGGGAACGCTAAGACATGTTTACTCTATTGACGCTCATTTGTTTGGTTACCACCTAACACATGTTAATATCATCAAAACTTAATACACAATTCAATTGGGCTAACAAATACACAATTCAATTGGGCTAACGCAAACTACAATCCCTAAAACCAGCAATTTGAAAATTATTTGAAAATCTACACATAACCTGGCGGAAGTTTCAGAACCAGCTATGGTTCCAGCTTCAACGTTTGGTTCTTACAGCCTGCTTTGTGAATCACTCTGAAACTCAGCAAGATGAGTCCCCCCCCCCCCATTGATACGTTCTTTAATTGAAGATTGTAGCAGAAATTTAAGGAAGAAGATTAAGAAGAAAGAAAGAGGGGAAGAGTGGATCACACCTGAAGGAAGAAAAGAGTATTCAATGTGGCGTTGCATCGGGGAGGACAGGAGCCTATTGGTCAGCAGACTATCACCAGTCCACGCAAACAACTCTTAAACAAAACAAATCTTCTATTAACTCATTCTGATCAAAGGGGGTATGCTTATATAGTTTATATGCTAACAAGGTTGATTCAAACTGCGAAACTGAAACAAACTGGACTATATCTCCTACTGCCACTATCGATAACTAAACAAGCATATAATAATAATAATAATAATAATAATAATAATATTGTAACAACAACAGAAGCTGATGTTTCTGAAAATCACAAGACAAATCTGAGTCATCCATTTTTTTTGTTTTTTTAAATAATCTAAATCGTTTGTTCCTACTCAGAGTTGGGAGAGTACACAATAATGTCTAGAGTACTTGGTACACATGCAAGGACATGCACGAGATGTGTACTGGTACAAAAGGGGGTATTTAATTGAATTAGACTCTGAAATTTGATACTTAATCTAGACCATGTCTTCTCTATCCAACAATCGGAATGGGTATATCATCTGTCCACGTGGCAGAATAAATGCTTTGTGACATTTGGAAAAATACAGACCTTTTTTACAATATTATTCGCCAAATACTAAATAGGAGTACAAAAATATTCTCAAACAAAAAATAAATTCCCTTGCCTACCCATCTAGAGCTGAAGCCAAGTTTAAGCCAGGTTCTACTTTGCCTGGGTTTACAAATTAGGACATAAAGGTCCAACTAGGCTAGTGCAGCTGAATCAAGGCATGATAAGGGAACAAGAAATCCTGTGGTCAGAGTTGATATTGCCCATTCAATGATAGAATTGACCCCAAGATGATAACATGTGAAACCAACTTCAAATATTTATTTCACGAATTGGGTTTCTAAATTAAGCTTAACAATATCCATAGTTAGCTCATCTTCAAATTTTTTTTTTCGTTAAAATTATCATGTGTTTAATCCTATTTCTAGAAAATCTCCAACAAACACCTTAATACAACGAAAACCTGATACGAACAAAAAATGCCTCAACTATATGCCTGAAAAGAAGCCACTGTTAAAACAGGATCTAGAGCAAATAGCTTTCTTACATAAATCATATCTAGCATTAAAAGAGTTCAAATTTGGAATTTATGTAGTACTGATCTAAAAGAATAAAACAGTACCAAATAGGATAACAAACAGAGAATAAAATTCTAGATTACGAAAGAATTTTGACAACTCTAGGGAAAGGGTAAAACAGTAATTTTTGGGTTCAGAAGGGAAACTAGATCACTAATATTAGATGTAAATTAATCCAATATCAGTCTAAATAGTTAATGAAAGTAGATTCAATTTCAGATGTGGTATGACCTACACAGTAGCTCTAATGGAGGTAGGTGCAGAATCGGAAAAACAAAATTATCTTCAGATCTGACAGTCAGAACTCTCAGATTTAAATCAGATCATGTTTTAAGGAAATGGAAGGTCTGGTCAAAAGCTGGATTTGATCGGATGGCTGAATTGCTTAATCCGAAAAAACACCTTATATCCAACCTTCTAGAAACTAGGGTTCTAGTTAGATAAACAGTACTTACTTGATAATGGATGAAGAATGATGATAGAAGAAGAAAGAAAGAAGGGAAGGGAACAATGGGGCTAAGGGAAGGGCTAACTCAGCCTAGGTCTCTCACCCTCAGCTCTCACAGCTGATGAACATAACCTATCTTAGGCAAATCTTTGCAAACAGCAACAGGGAATCGCTATCTCAGCCTGGGGAACTGTAAGGAGGTCTACTCAGTTCACGTTACTGTTCACGTGAACAGTAACCAGCCCATTATTTCTTCATGAATTTGTTGCCTTTTTGGTGTTTATAATCTTTTTGTTAGACAAGTAATTAGTTTAGGAATGTTTTAGTTGTTAGTTTCTTAGTTACTTACTTTCCTTTTCTTGTTAGTTTCCTATTTTTGTAAGCTTCTATTATGAAGCTGTTTTGCCTATTTAAGAGGCTAACTGATTGTAATTGAAGAAGACTTGATTAATGAATTTATAGAGTGACTACTCTTTGGCTGAAAGGCTGTTATTGAGAGGTGAGATTCCTAAACCCTTGAGGGGTGTGATACCCAAAACCTAATGGGTGAGATACCGATTCCATTCTTCTCTTTCACCCTTCTCAACCCTCCATCTGTTTTATTTTCTTTTCTTTATTTTCTTCTTTGTTTTTGCTTGTGAGAGAGAGAGACCTGAGAGTATTTTGTAGCGTCGATTGTAGGTCAAATAGAGTCGAGTTGCAGAACAAAGAAAGCCCCAAGTCAGCCACGTTTGTCTCAGAAGCAAGGGATTTCAGGAGTAGCGACAGGGTCTGTTTTCTCAACCTCTATTTTGTAGTTTTGGAAACCATCTGTAGGAATTAAGGACTTTTTGAAGGGTACAATCAATCAAGGAATCAAGCCCTGCTGCCCAGTCGAATCCCTATTACAGACTTCTCTGGTCGAGACCCAGTTCTGTCCGAGATTGATTTCTGTTTTTGATTCTGCTGTTGGTTTGTTGGGTTAATTCTGGTTCTTGTGGGATAGGTTTGATCTTTTAATTTGGGTTTTATTTCCCTTGATTCTTCGGCTATTTCTAGTTTCTGTTGAGGACTAGAAAAACTATGTAATCAAACACAACTTCGTATTAAAAGCTAGATATGCAACACACAAATCTGCATTAATGACTAAAAGTTCAACCACAACTCGATCTGGAGGTATTGTGAATAGCAGTTCAAAGCACTAGCATGAAGCCCACTACCACAACCAAACCAATTGCAACTTACGTGCGTCATGTCCACTACCAAGACAATCCACCACCAGACCCACTATGGTGTAAAAGGGTTTTGGTAGAAGAAAGCCTAGTAGCCCACCGAGCACGAAATCAGAGCACTAGGAAGAAATCACATTGCATGAACATCCAAAAGGAAAACAACGGTCTTAAAACTATTTCAATTTGAATTTTACACACTTTCTTTCATATAAATACAAAAAATAAATTAAAAATAAAAGACAGTAAAAAGTAATATTAAGTAGCCACTCATATAAATGAAGGGAAATCAGGGAGAGGGTAATAATTTTACTAGTGCAAATACTAATCCCCAATCATACAATGCATGAGGAATCATATCTATACTTGGTCTTGGATCCACCAATGAAGAAAGCATTTTCCATAATTGTAAGGGCAACAACTAATTTTGAGTTGCATTCAGCCCCATCAGTACACATCTTTGTACAGAACGAATTTTTCGGTCACCAGAAGGGTCCAAGAAAAGCCATCTGCAATATAGTTTAAGACACCAACATAAGAACGAAGACCTGAGTAGACCTCCTTACAGTTCCCCAGGCTGAGATAGCGATTCCCTGTTGCTGTTTGCAAAGATTTGCCTAAGATAGGTTATGTTCATCAGCTGTGAGAGCTGAGGGTGAGAGACCCAGGCTGAGTTAGCCCTTCCCTTAGCCCCATTGTTCCCTTCCCTTCTTTCTTTCTTCTTCTATCATCATTCTTCATCCATTATCAAGTAAGTACTGTTCTTAATTTATCTAACTAGAACCCTAGTTTCTAGAAGGTTGGATATAAGGTGTTTTTTCGGATTAAGCAATTCAGCCATCCGATCAAATCCAACTTTTGACCAGACCTTCCATTTCATTAAAACATGATCTGATTTAAATCTGAGAGTTCTGACTGTCAAATCTGAAGATAAATTTGTTTTTCCGATTCTGCACCTACCTCCATTAGAGCTGCTGAGTAGGTCATTCCACATCTGAAATTGAATCTACTTTCATTAAATATTTAGGCTGATATTGGATTAATTTACATCTGATATCAGTGATCTAGCTTCGCTTCTGAACCCAAACATTACTGTTTTACCCTTTCCCTAGAGTTGTCAGAATTCTTTCGTAATCTGGAATTTTATTCTCTGTTTATTATCCTATTTGGTACTGTTTTATTCCTTTAGATCAATACTACATAAATTCCAAATTTGAACTCTTTAATGCTAGATGTGATTTATGTAAGAAAGCTATTTGCTCTAGATCCTGTTTTAACAGTGGCTCCTTTTCAGGCATGTCATAGTTGAGGCATTTTTTGTTCGTATTAGGTTTTGGTTGTATTAAGGTGTTTGTTGGAGCTTTTCTAGAAATAGGATTAAACCCATGATAATTTTAACAAAAAAAAAAAAAAAATTTTTTGAAGATGAGCTAACAATGGATATTGTTAAGCTTAATTTAGAAACCCAATTCGTGAAATAAAATTTTTGAAGTTGGTTTCACATGATATCATCTTGGGGTCAATTCTGTCATTGAATGGGCAATATCAACTCTGACCACAGGATTTCTTGTTCCCTTATCATGCCTTGATGCAGTTGCGACCACAGGATTTCTTGTTCCCTTATCATGCCTTGATGCAGTTGCATTAGCCTAGTTGGACCTTTATGTCCTAATTTGTAAACCCAGGCCAAGTAGAACCTGGCTTAAACTTGGCTTCAGCTCTAGAGGGGTTAGCAAGGGAATTTACTTTTTGTTTGAGAATATTTTTGTACTCCTATTTAGTATTAGGCGAATAATATTGTAAAAAAGGTCTGTATTTTTTCAAATGTCACAAAGCATTTATTCTGCCACATGGACAGATGATATACCCATTCCGATTGTTGGATAGAGAGGACATGGTCTAGATTAAGTATCAAATTTCAGAGTCTAATTCAATTAAATACCCCCTTTTGTACCAGTACACATCTCGTGTATGTCCTTGCATGTGTACCAAGTACTCTAGACATTATTGTGTACTCTCCCAACTCTGAGTGAGAACAAACGGTTTAGATTATTTAAAAAAAAAAAAAATGGATGGTTCAGATTTGTCTTATGATTTTCAGAAACATCAGCTTCTGTTGTTGTTACATGGATAACTACACTTATTATTATTATTATAATTATATGCATGTTTAGTTATCGATAGTGGCAGTAGGATACCCCCTTTGATCAGAATGAGTTAATAGAAGATTTGTTTTGTTTAAGAGTTGTTTGTGTGGACTGGTGATAGTCTGCTGACCAATAGGCTCCTGTCCTCCCCGATGCAACGCCACATTGAATACTCTTTTCTTCCTTCAGGTGTGATCCACTCTTCCCCTCTTTCTTTCTTCTTAATCTTCTTCCTTAAATTTCTGCTACAATCTTCAATTCAAGAACGTATCAATTCCCTGTTTTGGGTTGTAGACTGGGCAGTGGGAAAAAGGAGTTGAATCTCCCTTGGCCGTGTATCTTTTGTCCTAAGATTTTATGAAGTATTCACAAACTGAAAGGGGGGGGGGGGGGGGACTCATCTTGCTGAGTTTCAGAGTGATTCACAAAGCAGGCTGTAAGAACCAAATGTGGAAGCTGGAACCATAGCTGGTTCTGAAACTTCCGCCAGGTTATGTGTAGATTTTCAAATTGCTGGTTTTAGGGATTGTAGTTTGTGTTAGCCCAATTGAATTGTGTATTAAGTTTTGATGATATTGACATGTGTTAGGTGGTAACCAAACAAATGAGCGTCAATAGAGTAAACATGTCTTAGTGTTCCCCTAAGCATGTTAATAGTTGATGGAAAGACTATCCCAAAAATACTGTCATTAATGGCAAAGGACTAGTAAAGTTCCGGTGGCTCATAGAACATGCTTATAGTACTTATTGGTATTTTATCGTGAAGATACAGTCATTAGTGGCAAATGACAATGTACCAGTCCGGATGATCTAAGCATGCTAGTGAGAACATTCCAGTTGCTTTATACCAAACCATGTTTTGTGCAACTTTACAGCTATGTGTTGATAAGGAGATATGCACTAACATGTTAGCATCATACTGGAAGTGAAGATAAATTTCATCAAGCATCTCAGAAGACAAAGAGTTCAGGAAAGCAAGTCAAAACAATTCAAAGAAGATGAAGGTGAGGAATGTAGATGCTCAAGCAAGCTATGCTAAGTAGTTGAAGCTCTTGATTACATCATACAAGCTTTACAAACTTATGGTTATTCGATAATTGATGAATGCCAATGACTTGGGAGGAGCATGCTCATTAGAGAGAAGATGATCAAGATTGAGCTTCACAAGACATCGGATTAGAATTACATTTCTTATCATATGTAAATGGTCCTAGCCAAGCCCAAGTGCCTTAAATTGGATTAATTTGTCACCCTATAAAACGATCTCGTAGGATAAAAGTTGACCATTTAAGTGACTAAAAAGAATGGGCAGTTGACCGAGTCTCAAAGGGGGTCGATTGAAAAACTTGCCAAAAAAGTATTTTGTGGATGGTCCACTGGCTATAGGGGATGGTCAATTGATTTGACTGTTGGCTTGTAACTGTCAAATAAGGAATAGTTCGGCTATACGGTTGACTGGACACTTCAAGCAGTCGATTGACAAAGTTTCAACAGCCATAAGACTGTCAGAAAACAGCCATATTTCTAGCTATTGGACTTTGGCCTATAAATTGAGATGTTCTTCACATGAGAGAACGCTATAGGATTTGATACCTTGGAAAGTAGAGACATTTACTTGGGCTTCATAGGTTATAATCAAGTCGTTGTGCTTCATTTGTATATCTACCCTACTTAGAGTATTTGAGAGCTTCATTTGTATATCCACTTATAGAGAGGCACTGAGTAAGCATATAGTTGCCTATTATGAGTTTTGTATTTCATGAGTTGCAAAACTCAAGAAACCTGAGTTTTTGCAAACTCAGAACTCCTGCATGAGTTGTGTTAGTATATGAGAGCATGTATCCATAGACCTCAAACCAATACATACTCTCATATACTCTTAACAATGTAAAGATTTGAGAACCAGAATCAAAGAATAAGAAAGAAGAGAGAGAGAAAGAGATTGGTGGAATTTGGGAGTTACAACCGTATGATTGAGACTTCCCCTTTCATTCAATATATAGACTATCTATTACATAATCATAATCCAAATAGGAAAGTCAAAGACATAATGCAAAAAGTTTCGATTTGGGGATCCAGCCCAGTTGTTTTCGGTGGAAACACAGCAAGGGTCCACCCCATTTGGGGTTCTCTGGCTTGGGCCCGATTGCCGGGATTTATTCCATGGAGTGTGTAGGGGGTCTTCCTACCTCCATTCTAAGCCGAAGAAGTTCTGATTCCACCAAGCCATTTGGGAGATACAACAACTGAACAGTGGAAAGTGGAAACCCTAACTACATATTTGGTCAAGAGTGTTGTCAGACCTCACCTGGCTTGGTTTGAGTTCAACAACCACACAGGAGAGTGAAATATACACTCACCCAACCTCTAGGAGGTGCCGGGGTCGAGGCTTACCCCTCCAACCCAGTGATTCACTCCTTTGCTCAAAGACACTAGCTCAAAATGAAGAAAGAGAGTGGTAGGGGAAGTAGTACCTACCTCCAACAAGGATTCCGGCAACAGGGTGTGAAGCCAGGAGTTAAGGTGAGCCTATTCTTCTTCTTCTTCTTCTTCTTCTCCTTCCCTCTTTTCTCTCCCTCCCACGTTTTGGACAAGGTGGGAAGTGAGAAATGAACTCACTCCCCCTTTTGTAGTAAGTTATGGACCCAAGGTCCGTTTAGCTGGGCACTTGTCAGGTCCAAGTGGATTATTCCGTCATTCGGGATTTGTGGGCTCACACCTCCTTAGATTTATAGGGTGGACAAGTCATGAGGAAGGGTTTGGGAGAGTGTGTGGGGTCAATCGGGACTAGCCATGGGGTCCACGAGTATCGGAACCCATTTAACAGCACAATGGGCTACCGGATTCAGCCTAGGTGTTTTCAGTGGTCAAGGCAATGCTGTGCCTTGACTGCCTACTATCCCCTCTTGATCATTCCACATGGGGTTGCCTTATGTTGTGTGCATAGTCTTCCGATAATTTTGGTATGTGCCGAGACTCGTGTAGGGAGGTGTTGGGTCACTTACTGCTTGGGGTCAGAAGGTTTGAATCCCCTCTAGTTGGACTAACATGAAATGCAAATGGGATCATCCCTTCCCTTTTTGCAATAAACTGCTGCGAGCCAAAAGCCATTGGTACTCTGTGTCTTCGGTCTGAGATCTATCAGAAAAGTTCAAATTAGATTGGGTTAGGGCATGGGTGTAACATAAGTGCTTCCCCACTCTGTGATAAGCATGATTGTAATGGTTTGGATAGCACCGGATAAAGCTATACCACATGAAAAGCCTAGAATGGTCTGAATAGTGGATTTAGGGAATCATCAAGCACTTTAAAATACTGTCTTTTCTTGTGTGCTAATTTTATCTTCTGTTTGCATAGCAACTTTCGAATCAAGGTTTGACATTTTGGTTTCAACTAAAACTTTGCATGTTTTTCCTGGTCATTTTGTTTGACCAAATTGGTGGTCAAATGGAAATTTTTGGCTTGAAACTTTAGGGAAACCCTACTATAGATGTGTTGTAGTAGTCCCCAGTTTTTTGTTCCACCAAGATATGTAGTGATTTGTCCAAAGATTTTTTATTTTTTATTTTATTATTATTTTTTTCTTTTTAGTTTCCTACTCTAATGGGTGGAACCACTCAGAGCTCTCGAAATGGATCAAAAAGTTGACCCAGTTTGATCGTAATAGTGCTTTTATATGCACTATTTCGTACCGAAACCGAGTTGAAACTGAAATTTTAGTTGAAACCCTACATTCCTATTGAACCACACCTAGTTTTGTTTCCATCTTCATCAAAACCAAAATATTTCATTAAATCTCAGTGGTTTCGACCTGGATTTTGAACTATGCTTCGAATTGAGCGCAATCTTCGAGAAATTCAAATTCAACCGCCTCTTAGACTACATCTTACAATCCACAATTTGAGATTTAGAGGATTGTGGATTAGCAACCTAATCCTGAAATTTCAAGTCGATTGATGTTGTATCAATTGAGTTCTTTCAGCTTGAATCATTCTCTATTTTGATTCTATCATGAGGTTGAAGGTGTATCAAAATTTTGGAAACTCGACACAAGGACAGTTTTTCTGTTATTTACCCAAAAGCCCTCCTGTACTGATATTTATTTTTTTTTTTTTTTAAATTGGCTCTATTCTGAGTTTAACTTCCAGATAAGTCCTTAAAAATTATATACTCTCAAATCCTAGAGCATGTTTGCCTTTTCAAAAGGGTCCTGAGCTGTCTTGACTATCAGAATTGGCACTATACCTTTTCTTGAGATTTTATCACTTCGAGTGGGTCCATAATGCCCTAAATACAGTTTCAGATCCCTAGAGGTTGCATCATCACTTGCACTGTCGAAGTAACTTGCTTGTTTGTCATTTGTTTCTGAGGAAGGGAAGGAAGGTTCTTTCAGAGATGGGTTTTGGCCATCTATTGTTTAGCGAGGACAATTTCCCCCCTTTTCAAGTAATGTTTATTTGATGAATCAGTTATTGGTAGAATGTGGGCTTCATCAGTTTCTGATTTTTCTTCCCATAATATGTTTAAGAGGCTATGGTTTCTAACCAAAGTTAGTAAATATGCTTATAATCTGCGTATTGTACTGTATCGATTGGAAAAAGGTTCCCACCTTGCGAATTTTTCTAAAGATATAGAAAAGATGCTATGTTAGACCACTCCATATTAAACACATAAAATACACATAATATGTGATACCCTACATTCTAAACCCGATCTAATTACCCATATTGACTTGGTTTGATCATATAAGGACTAAATTAGAGAGAACTGACGCAAGTACCATATGGAACATGGTAGCTATAGAAACAAGAGTGACCATGAACTCGGGTTGGCCTGACATGATGTAGCAGATACCAAGTGTAATATGTACACCCAAGCCTAGCACTTGCACCTGCCATGAGGCCATGTATAAGGAGTAAAGGTGCGTACTAGTATTTGGGGGTGCCAACATAATTTAATTATAGGTGGAAGTTTATTCCCATTGAAGCCCAAGTGGAACACTAACAAATGAGATATATGCACCTAAGATACTCACCTGAGATTATACTCACCTGAGATATACCCACCTGAGAATACCCACCTGAGATGGTACCCACATATGACTAAAAGATATTTTGGGGCCTAGGTATGAAAGGAGGGGAAACAGTTATTTCTTTCTTCCTCATTAATGATAGTTGGTTGGTGGGAGAGTAAAGAAGAGAGAGAAAGAAGAAGAAGAAAGGAAAAAGGTCTTTTTGCTCATAAAGGAGTCTTGAAGGGAAAAGGAATCAGTCAACTGATTCCTTTTCTAGCATAAGGAATGGAGGTAAATCTCGGGTGCATCCTATTATTAGGGAGTCGGTTGTGCATAGGAATGGTTTTGGTGTGCTGGATGCGTTGAATGAGGAGGTTCCCATTTCAAATTCTAAAGAGATAGGATTGGAAGATGAGGTGGACGCTGGAAAGGTGTAGTGTGGGGAGCTTGGAAAGAGCTATATGATTGATGATGTGGCAAAAAGTGGTGTTTCAAAGAAGATTAATTCAAATTCTGGTGTGGAGGAGAGTGCTCGGTCAATGGAAAATAACCAAGTAAGGTTGAATGACGGTTTGTTATTGGAAGAAGGAGAGATTGAAGGAGATATTATAGGAAATAAGGTAGGAAGTTCGCACAAGGGGTTGAGGGCGCTTATGGATAAGGAATATTTGGTCAAGGGGGTCAGGGCGCTTATGGATAAGGAGTATTCTAATGTGGAGAATATCCCTAATGTCGAGCAAGATGCTTTTTTGAATTCCTCTTTCGGAGGTTTGGCAATAAAGGATGCTGAGGTGGAAACGATTTATTCCTCCCCATTATTTGAGGAATCTGATACGGATCGAATGATTCTTTTTGAGGAGGCAATTAAGGGAGATAAGGAGGAGGACACGATTAAAGTTGCTGTTGTGGCAAAAACCGATAGGATGGAGGCAGATAGGGTTTGTTCATCTCCTTTGTTTGAGTCAAATAAGGTAATGGGTAGTGAGGTGGAGGAAGTTTTACCAAGTCAACCTATGGCTGAAGAAGAATATGCTGTGGAGTCTTAGACGAATATTCCCTTTGGCCAGGAGGACAGCAATGTAATGGCTGATGTGGCAAAATCTGATAGGATGGAGGGAGGTATGGTTTTCTTTTCTCCTTTATGAGTCAGAAAAGGGCAAGGCTGATGAGGTGGCGGAAGTTTTACCAAGTCAACCTTTGGCTGAAGAAGAATATGCTGGAGAATCTATGAAGAATATTCTTTTAGGCTAGGAGGAGATGCCTGCTTTGGGAAACAGACAGCTGGAGCTCGAGAATGCCCCTTTCATTGATCTGATTGCTGCCTTTCCTTCTCTTTCATCTTTGAGCACTTGGACTACCATGATAAAAGGTATGGCCGTATCTTCCAAGCCTCTTTTGTCTTCCAGAATTACTCAAACCTTGGAAAAGGGTGGTGCTAAGAAGATGATCCTTCAACCTCAATGTATTGAGTTGAATTCACATATGAAGAAAGTTCTACAAGAGGTAGGAGCTGTGAAGGGGTTCATGGCAATCTTAGTAAGAAAGTTAGTAAATGAAGTGTCTTTGTTGGAATGTTGGGAGGCTTAATGCTCCTGAAAAAGAAAGGGGAGTAAAAAATATGATAGCAGAGAAAATTATCAAATTAGGTATTCTCATTGAAATTAGGGTGAAATTAGAAAATATTTCAGCAGCGTTCTCTTCTTTGAAGAGGGAATGGAAATATGTCCATATTTGTAAAGCAAGGGAGGCTACTAGAATTTGGGTGGGGTGGGATGAAGCTTTATTTGAAGTTGATTGTCTTGTTAGTAAACACCATCTAATCTCTAAATTGGCTAGAGACATGTTAAATTGTGTGGTAGAAAGACCTAGGCATACCAGAGTTATGAAAAGAGATATTCTAAACAGCTTGAGATCATTGGCAAGAAAGGAGTTCAAGCATGTATGGAGAGAGGTGAATAGGCCCGCTGACTTTTTTGGTAGCTTATGCAATAGCCCAGGAAGAAACTATTATTCAAGCTCAGGATTTCCCAGAAGAGCTAAAGAATGAAGGATGACTTTGAATTCAAGATCTATTATAGAATGTAAAATTTATTGTTTAGTTCTATCTTTGTAATGCAGGGCTTGTCCTGCTTGGATTCTAGGGGCTTTGTTCTCCTTTCCTTTGGTCAGCCCAAAGAAGGGGATTAAAGATGCCATATTATGTACATTTCTTTTTCTTAATACTTACACATCACTTATCAAAAAAAAAAAAAATTTCATTGGACTGAGGAATGTGAAAACAGTTTTCAGAATTTGAAGAACCGATTAGTGACAGCTCCTGTCCTTGCTATTTCAGATGGTACATCAAGTTTGGTGGTATATAGCAATGCATCAAACAAGGTTTAGGATGTGTGTTGATGCAGAATGGTAGGGTAGTTGCTTATATTTCTAGGCAATTGAGAGATTATGAAAAGAATTATCCTACCCATGACTTGGTATTGGTAGTAGTCATTTTTGCTTTAAAAATTTGGCCTCACTATTTGTATGATCAGAAATTTGAGATCTATAGTGACAACAAGAGCCTTAAATATTTATTCACCTAAAAATAACTAAATATGAGGCAAAGAAGATGGCTAGAATTACTAAAAGACTATGACTGCACCATTTATTATCATCTAGGAAAAGCTAATGTGGTAGCAGATGCTCTTAGTAGGAAACACAAAGTCATTACATTAGCTGCACTTACTACAAACCCTATGTTGATTAAGGAAGCAAGAGAATTTGGTTCAGAAGTAATTGTGGGAGTGGAGACACCTAAGATATAACACTTGCCACACTTACCATTAAACCATCTTTGTTTGAACAGATCAAGGAAGCCCAACCTAAAGATGATATGTTGAGAAAGACTATAAATGCAATCAATGATGGAAGACAGAGGAATTTGAGGTTCACAGTGAAAGATGGAACTTTGTGATTCAATGACAGATTGTGTGTTCCAAGGGAAGAGAAGTTAATAGAGTTGATTCTGAGTGAAGTTCACAATACCCCTTACTTTGTACACCCTAGAAGTACAAAAATGTATAGAGATCTGAAGAAAACATACTAGTGGCATGGTATGAAGATTGATATAGCTGAGCATATGGAAAAGTGCATGAATTGTATGCTGGTGAAAACATTGAGACAAACAGAGGCCACATTGATTACTGCAACCTCTTCCAGTATCGGAGTGGAAATGAGAGCATGTTCCATAGATTTTGTGATAGGACTACCAAGGACCGGGAAAGGAAATGATATAGTTTGGGTAGTTGTTGATAGACTAACTAAAGTTGAAGATATCTTACTCCGTGGAGATCTTAGCCCAGCTGTACATTGATAACAGTGAGATATCAAGGTGTTCTTGTCAGTGTTGTTTCTGATCGTGATTCCCGCTTCACTTCTAAATTTTGGAAAAGTGTACAGAAGGCAATGGGAACTATACTAAAATTTATCACAACATTTCATCCTCAGATAGATGGGTAGACAGAGAGAACAATCCAGGCCTTAGAAGATATGTTGAGGTTTGTGATATAGATAAGAGCTATAGTTGGGCTGAACATTTACCCTTGTTGAATTTGCATATAACAATAGCTATCAATCAACTATTTGTATGGCACCGAAGCTCTGTATGAAAAGAAGTGTAGAACCCCATTGTATTGGGGTGAAGTGAGAGAAAGTTAACAACAACTGCTTAGCACAGTTGGTGAGCATTGGTGTGCAAAAAACCCATGCTCACCAGGAGGTCTCAAGTTCGAGCCTCCTGGCTATTACCTACTTACCTCCCTACCTATAAAAAAAATTTGAGAGAAAGAAGAGTTTTGGGACCTGAGCTGGTACAAGCTACCTGCTCGAAGGTGGATATGATCAGGGGAAGAATCAAGATTTAATTCGTAGGTTTTCAAATTGATGTTTATGTGTTAATTAAGTGTTATTGTTCTGTTAAAATACTCTTAAATTTTATTCATAGATTTTTAAGTTACGACATTTACATATCTATTTTATTTTGTTAAAGTACACTAATTGTTATAACCTAAAGTGGTCACATCTACATTAAAACCAATTTTTGGTAGTAAATTCATAATTTTAATTTGTTAAGCTGATCAAATGATTAGTCATAGAGTCACGAGAAGGCAATGACCTTCTAGGTCTAGTAATCCCCAGTATTTTTCAAGTAACTTAAACTTATGGCTTAGGATCTGATACTAATTGTTAGTCGAATTTTGCTCTAATACCAAATCTTATCCCTCCAACCATGGATCTGTAACAATTTATGTATTTCCTCGCTTCATTTAAACACTCCACCACTTCTCTTCAAAAGTCTCCAACTCTTCTTTGCCATATCTAACTCTTTAGGTTTTTTTACCTCTTCAGTGGTGTATACACCACAACCACAACTATCCACTTTTATCTACATGATTTATTTTTTCAACCCTAACCATTTCCTCCACCACAACGTCCTCTGTCCCCTAAGTCAATTTATCATCAAATTGACTGTGATGTTTCTTTTAAATAACCATTTTTTTTCTCTTACAGATGTTGAAACACTCTGATTTGTTGGATTTCAACACTAGACAGTGACTAAACATCTGTTTAATCAAGGATTCTAAGATATCTTCCAAGCAATAGTCGTGGTGTTAACGAATGTCGGAGGCATACAAGTCACATTTGATATTGAATTCTCACACGACAGTGTCTATCGTCGTGTTTTGATGTTGAACTTTGAACCTATTTTGGAGGCTCACTAACACCCAAATGGGGAAGTTAGAGAGATTTTGTTTGGGGCTTCCACCACTTAGGACAGTGCAACTTAGCCATTTGTTGTTTTTCCAAGTTATGATATTTTTTATACATTATGTGCAGTTTTTTCTAGAAAGTACTCATAATTTGATTCATAGGTTTTCAAGTTAAGATGTCCTTTTTATATTCTTAAAGTATATATTGACCAATTGTTATAACCTAAAATGGTCATAACTGTAACCAAACCAATTTGTAGTAGTGAGGTCAGAACTTTAATTTGTTAAGCAAGTCAGTTGATTAGTCATAGAGTCTCGAGGAGACAATGACATTCTAAGTCTAATAATGTCTAGTGTTTGCTAAGTACTCAAACTTATGGCTTTGGCTCTAATACCAATTGTTAGTCTTGCAACTTATTCTCTGATACCAAATGTCATTCCTCTAAAATTTGTGACGAGATTAAATGTACAGACTAGTGTTGTGATTCAGGTTTATGAGAGTCAGATTGCTCTCAAACAGGTGCAACAAGTGTCTACTACTGAGCAGACATCTATTCCCTAGGTGCATCAATTTCTTGCACCCGCACACAAAAAAATTTTATTAATAAAAAAATTTTAAAAATTTAACTAATAATGTTTTCTTTATTTATTTATTTATTTTTTCGATAAGTAGGAAGGGAAGTAGGTAATAACCAGGAGGCTCGAACTTGAGACTTCCAGGTGAGCATGGGTTTTTTGCACATCATAGCTCACCAACAGCACTAGGTAGTTTTTTTTTTTTATAAGTAGTGTGTATGTATTAAAAAGGAAAATATACAGAGTAAGGTAGCCTCAATCTCCTTCTTTGGGCTGACCAAAAGAAGGAAAAAAGAGACCCTTTTAAACCAAGCAGGACAGGCCCTGCATTACAAGGTGTAAAAATCCAAAAGAAAATTACATTCTATAATAGACTTTGAACTCATAATCATCCTTCACTAAACTATTCAGCTCCTCTGGAAATTCCTGAGCTTGAATAATAGTCTCTCACTGGGTAGTTGCATATGCAGCCAAACAATCAGCTGGCCTATTCACTTCTCTCCATACATGCTTGAACTCCTTCCTCACTATAGAACTTAAAGTGCTCTGAATTTTACTTTTAAGAACTTTGATATGCCAAGGTCCTTCAACCACACCATTTAAGATGTCTATAGCCACTTTATAACTGCACTAGGCAGTTGTTGTTATGTTTTCTTTATTTTTACAGTGGTTAGAGATTGATCTAAAATTTGTAAACATATTCCCACAATTCATCTTTCTAGTGGTTGCTAAAATTAGTCAAAATAGGAGAAAAATTTGTATCTTAGATGTATTTGAATTTAGGTGATAATGTAGGGAAATTATAAATGGATAAAGATATTTAAGGAAGAACAAATTGTGTATTAGTGGAGATCACCACAACATAGTTATAACTCCGAGTGGAAATTTTTAATTTTTTTATTGCGTAAAGATTTCAATAGTAGGTATAAAAATTGAGGGAATTGATTCTTTTTTATTATTTATTATTTTTTTATTTTTAATGTTTTCTAATATTTTAAAATTTTGTGACCAACTAAATTGGATTGAAAAAATGTCATTGAATAATGCCCAATACTACTATGCTTGGAGCCCCTCCTGCCCCACTAATCTTTTCTGCTCAGGATGAGAACACCATTACGACAACATGCCACATGGCTTAGAGCAATAAAAGAATGCTATTAGAAAACTTTTTTTGAGACTTGGACAGAGCATGAGGAGTTCAAGCATATTGTGAAAAAGGGCTAGGAACTTCCAGTTAAGAATTATTTGAATCCCTTACCTAGTTTTGCTGCTAAGCTGGGGAATGTTAAGAAGGAGCTGAAAGGGTGTGGCATAAGGAGCATTTTGGTGATGTGTTTAAGGTAGTTAAAGAGGCTGAAGCTATTCTTTCTGATATCCAAGATAATTTGTCTTCCAATCATGGTGATGATAATCTGGTTTGTCAAGCAAAGAAGTCTAAAAAGAAATTATGGGAGGCTTTGAAGAGGGAGGAGAGTTTTCTCAAGGAGAAATCAAGTGTAAAGTGGTTGCAGCTAGGAGATGGAAATAATAGTTTTTTTTTCATAAGGCAATGAGGGTAAGAGAGCATAGAAATAACATTCTAGAAATTGATGGAAGCAATGGGGCTGTTGTGGATGATCCTGTTCTTATAAAGAATGAGGCTGTTGAATTTTATAAGAACCTATTTGGGGCTGAGCAGGAGGATGTGGGATTCTTTCCTAGTGATATACATTTGCGTGGTACCGTTTCCATTGACCAGCAACAGATGTTAAAAAAAATTGTTTCTAATGAAGAGATCATGAAGGTTATGTTTGCTATGAAGAGCACAAAGGCCCCTGGACCTGATGGGTTTGGTGCTAGTTTCTTCAAACACTATTGGGAAATTGTAGGAGAGGACCTTACAATTGCTGTCAAGTGGTTTTTTAGAAATGCTCTTATGCCATACTCTATTAATGCTACTTTTCTCTGCCTAATCCCTAAGTCAAATTAGAGGGCATCATTTGATGGGTTTAAGCCAATTGCATTGTGCAATATCTTTTCGAAGGTTATTACAAAAATTATCACTAATAGGTCATAAGGAGTAATTGGGGACCTGGTTAGTGAAAATCAGTCAGCATTCATTAAAGGGAGACCTATTGCTGATAACATTCTAATTTGTTCTGATACTGTAAGAGGTATTGAACAGAGAAGGGCGTACCCTACTGTAGTACTAAAGATAGACTTACATAAAACATATGACTCATTGAGTAGGAAATTCCTATTAGAGATTATGAGAAGAATGGGATTTCCTCCTCTATTCATGAATTGGATAAAGGCATGTGTCACTACTCCAACATTCTCAGTTTTTGTAAATGGAAGTCCAGCAGGATACTTCATGGGGGGAAAGGGGACTAGGCAAGAGGATCCTCTATCACCTTACTTGTTCACCATGGCAATGGAAGGGTTCACTGGAGTTATGAGGAAGTCAGTAGTGGATGGGAAGATCGCTCTTCTTCCTAGGTGCAAAGCAGTGCAACTGTCCCATCTTATC
>NW_024870677.1:366062-366173 GCF_013358625.1 Macadamia integrifolia | reverse complement strand
TCGATTAATGGTTGTGATCTAATTCTAATTACCGTCCTAAACATAAGTATCTAAAATAACGTCCTAACCATTCGTCATCTAAGAATTTAAAGACGCAAGCCACGCAATTAA
>NW_024870677.1:321304-366038 GCF_013358625.1 Macadamia integrifolia | reverse complement strand
AATTCTTAGATGACGAATGGTTAGGACGTTATTTTAGATACTTATGTTTAGGACGGTAATTAGAATTAGATCACAACCATTAATCGATTCACTTTCGCATTATTAAAAGAAATAAAAAAATAAAGTGGCTGCTCTCCCTGTGTTCGACCCGTAGCTTCACTGATCCGTACGCTTGCGGTTACATTTTAAATCTCAAATAAGTTTTTGGTGCCGTTGCCGGGGAGACTGTTCCATGTTATTTTTCTCTTTCTTTTGGTAAATCGGAGTGTTTTGTTTGCTTTGTTTTGTTTTTCCGTTTCTTTTAGTAAATTCCTGAGAAGAACAACTTGCAATAGTAGTTGTATCGGTGGAGGTCGCCATGCCTCACAGTATGATAAAGACAGGTTTCGCCCTGTAGCAGTACCTCAGGAATTGACCTGAGCAACCCCGGATCCCTGCCGGTAAGCTCCCAAAAAAAAAAAAAAAAAAAAAAAAAAAAAAAAAAAAAAATAAATAAAAAAAAATCATTAAAAAAAAAGTTTTGCTATCCATTCTTTAGTTGTGAGTAGTTTTCTGTTGCATGAGTGTTAGGTGGGTACGTAATACTAAGAATCGGTTAAAAAGAAGAGATCCAACAAGTAGTGACCCTATACGTTTGCTCTCTTTAAAACCCTTCAATATGGGAGACCAACAGCAAAACTCTTCACCTAAATCTCTGAAAGATAGGTTCTACCCTCCTAGAATAGCCCAACCTTCCTGCATAGTTCTACCACAAGCCCAGGGCAATAATTTTGAACTCAAATCTCAATACATCACTATGTTGCCCCACTTCCATGGGTTGACCTCTGAGGATGCATACCTATTTCTAAGGGAATTTGAAGAGATATGTGTTCTAATTAAGATCCAACAGCTTTCTGATGATGCTGTTAAGCTTAGGTTTATCACTTTTACATTGAAAGACCAAGCTAAGAAGTGGTTGTATGGGTTACCCACAAATTCCATAACCTCATGGGAACAGTTCACAGTTGTCTTCCTTAAGAATTTTTTCCCAACTCACAAAACCATTAAGCTTAGAAGTGATATCCTTCAGTTTAGGCAAAAGCCTAGTGAGTCATTTTCCAAACTTATGGAGAGATTCAAGGATCTACTCCAAGAATGCCCTCACCATGGCCTAGACCTATGGCATTTATGTCAAATAATTTATGAGGGTATTGATTACCCAACTAAACAAATGATAGAGTCTATGTGCCCTGAGGGATTCACATCCTTTACAGATGAAGGAAAGGCATGGGAATTCTTACTTGACTTAGCTGACAAAACCCGTGAGTGGAAATCAACCCAAGAGAGTGAAAGAACCATAGGAGGAAAAGGATATCTTGTGGATGGGATAGTAGCCAAGGAAGCCCATTTGGATAGCCTAATCAAGAGAATTGAGGCTATTGTTCCTAGAGAACCATCATCAGTCAATTTGGTTAAGATTTGTGCTTGGTGCCAGTCCCCTGGACATCTCCTAGAAGAATGCCCCAATACCTCTGGGGGCACTTCTAATAATAGTGTTAATGCCTTATACCAGAATAATCCAAATAGTAATACCTACAATCCAGGATGGAGAAATCACCCAAATTTCTCTTGGAATCAGGGCAACCAAGCAGGACCTTCCAATTTCCATAATCAAGGTCAACCTGGACTCCAAAGGGCTCCCTTTGCACAACAATATTTTTTCCAAAATACTTTTCCTAAGTCAAATGCAGGACCTCAGGCTAGTTTTCCTAGGGCCTCTCTCCTATCATCTTATCAGCAACCTCCTGGGTTTACCAACACTGGAGAGGTAAGTAGAATAAGTGACTTGGAAAAAATTATGGCCCTCCTCATGACAAGCCATCAAAATCTTATGAGAGAACTTACCCAAGTTGTCTCAATTATGCGTGAGAGGGAGAAGGGAACTTTACCCAGTCAACCAGAGCCTAACCCTAGGCATCATCAGCCTGTTAATTCACAAACATCAACTAATACACCATTGAATATAGTACAAGGTTAGACCCAACAAGGGCCTTCTAACCAATGTAATGTTGTTTATGCCCTTAGGAGTGGTAAAGAGTACCAACAGAGCGTTCCTAAATCTTCCCCATCTATTACTCCTGTTAACTCTCCTTCAGTTGAGGACACAAGAGTGGCTCTTGTTCCAGGTTCGTCTGATGAACCTAAAGATTTTTCTGAAACTAAAGATGATTTGATTAAGGAAACCGAAAATGATTCTTCTGAACATGGGCAAATCCCTAATAGTCCTTATGTTCATCCTGTCCCATTTCCTAATCGTTTAGTAAATAAAAGGAAGACTGCTTCCATAGACAAAATTTTAGAAGTCTTCAAAAAGGTAGAAGTGAACATCCCCCTTTTGGATGCCATATCCCAGATCCCTGCCTATGCAAAGGTACTGAAAGATTTGTGTACTCACAAACGTATCACTAGTGTGCCTAAAAAGGCGTTCTTGGCAGGTAACATTAGTTCCATAATTACTCAGCCTATAGCAGCCAAGTATAAGGATCCAGGGAGCCCTACAATATCTTGTGTCATAGGCAACACCTACATTGAGCATGCCTTACTTGACCTTGGCACAAGTGTGAATCTTTTACTTTACCATGTGTACAAGCAACTAGGATTAAGAGAATTGAAAGCCACTGGAACTACTCTTCAGTTGGCAGATAAGTCTGTTAAGATTCCTAAAGGGATGGTTGAGGATGTCTTACTAAAGGTGGGGGAATTTATTTTCCCTGTTGATTTCATTGTGTTAGATACTAAGCCCTTCTCAACCAAGGATGAGATCCCAATAATTATAGGAAGACCATTCTTGGCTACCAGTAATGCATTAATCAATTACCGGAATGGTTTCCTAAGATTATCTTGGTAACCAAACTGTAGAGTTTAACATGTTTAGGATAGGCAAGCAACCACATATGGAAGAAGAGATCAATATGCTTGAGGATTTTCTAGATTTTTCTGATGATTTAATTACCAACTTTGATATTGATTTTGATTCAGAATTCTAAGAGTGTATGGATGAGTTGGATGATGATAGTGAAAATTTATTTTCTAAAGTCTTGACTCTTCACACACTTGTGGAGCCCTTAGGACCCCTTTTCAATTCCATTCCCAAACCTTCCATAGTTGAGCCCCCTAAGCTAGATCTTAAGGAGTTGCCATTTAATTTGAGGTATGCTTTCCTAGGGCCTGACCAGACTCTTCTTGTAATAATTTCTTCAAATTTGACTTCTAGCCAGGAAGAGGAGTTACTTAAAGTGTTAAAAGATAATAAGGAAGCCCTAGGTTGGACCATGGATGATATCAAGGGTATAAACCCTTCCATTGTGTAACATCATATACATCTTATAGAGGATTCCAAATCATCCACGGAACCCCAAAGAAGAGCTAACCCTGTGATGATGGAAGTCACTAAGAAAGAGATCCTAAAGTACTTGGATCATGGAATAATTTATCCTATTTCTGACAGCCAATGGGTAAGCCCAGTTCACGTAGTGCCTAAGAAGTCTGGGGTGACTGTAGTTCCCAATGCCAATAATGAAATAATTCCAACTCGTGTCCAATCAGGGTGGAGAGTGTGCATAGACTACAAGAAACTTAATGTGGCAATCTGGAAGGACCACTTCCTATTGCCATTCATTGATCAAATGTTAGAGAGGTTAGCTGGACATGAATACT
Source organism: Macadamia integrifolia (assembly GCF_013358625.1). Taxonomy (NCBI): domain Eukaryota; kingdom Viridiplantae; phylum Streptophyta; class Magnoliopsida; order Proteales; family Proteaceae; genus Macadamia; species Macadamia integrifolia. The sequence goes on along the minus strand of NW_024870677.1, from coordinate 362,342 downwards.
ATTGTTTTCTTGATGGACATTCTGGCTATAACCAAATCCCAATTGCTTTAGAGGACCAACATAAGACCACTTTTACATGCCCATATGGAACATTTGCTTACAGGCATATGCCCTTTGGGCTTTGCAATGCCCCTGCTACGTTCCAACGATGCATGATGAGCATATTTTCTGACATGGTCAAAAAATTCTTAGAAGTATTTATGGATGACTTTTCAATTCATGGGAATTCCTATTCTGAATGTCTTCATCATCTTTCCCTAGTTTTGAAAAGATCCATATCTAAGAATTTGATTTTGAATTGGGAGAAATGTCATTTTATGGTTAAATCTAGTATTGTTTTAGGCCATGTAATATCCAAGGAGGGAATTAAGGTAGATAGAGCCAAAGTGGATTTAATTGATAATTTACCACCTCCTCAATCTGTTAAGGATGTTCGGTCTTTTCTAGGGCATGCGGGCTTCTATAGAAGGTTTATTAAGAACTTTAGTCAGTTAGCCCGACCTCTCACCTCATTCATTGCCAAAGATCAAACTTTTGAGTTTTCTAAAGAGTGCCTAGAATCCTTCAAACAACTTAAGAAGGAGTTGACCAATGCATCCATTGTTCAACCTCCTGTTTGGATTGAACCTTTTGAATTGATGTGTGATGCTTCGGATTTTGCCATAGGAGCGATTTTGGGTCAAAGGATTAATAAGTTGCCCACTATCATTTACTATGCTAGTAGGACCTTAAATGATGCACAACTCAATTATACAACGACTGAAAAAGAATTTTTAGCTGTTGTGTTTGCATTAGAAAAGTTTCGATCTTACTTAGTTGGTTCACATGTGGTGGTGTATATTGATCATTCTGCCCTCAGATACCTAGTTCAGAAGAAGGATGCCAAAGCCCATCTCATTAGGTGGGTTTTACTTTTGCAAGAGTTTGATTTAGAAATTAGGGATAAGAAAGGGTTGAAAACCTAGTTGCAGACCATTTATCCCGGCTTCCCAATTCCTTGACTGTTGATTCTCTAGTCAACGAGAACTTTTCAGATGAACAATTATTTGCAATGTCCAGTGAACCATGGTTTGCTGACATTGTCGACTTCTTAGTTTCAAGTGTGACTCCGGATCACTGGTCCACCCAAGATAAGTATAGGTTTCATTCCCAAGTTAAGCACTTTTTCTGGGATGATCCTTATTTGTTTAAGATATGTCCGGATCAGATTATCCGACGATGTGTTCCTGATCATGAGCAACATTTTATTATCTCTTTTTGTCATGATCATGCATGTGGTCGACACTTTGGACCTAAGAAAACTGCTGCAAAGGTTCTCCAATGCGGATTTTATTGGCCCACTCTTTTTAGAGATGCTTTTGATTTTTGCAAGGCTTGTCCCACCTGCCAGTCTTTTGGCTGTATCAATAAGAGGAATATGATGCCCCTCAACCCTATTTTGGTAGTTGAGATCTTTGATGTTTGGGGCATCGATTTTATGGGACCATTCCCTAATTCCTTTGGGAATTTGTACATACTTTTGGCCGTTGATTATGTTTCTAAATGGATAGAGGCCATACCTTGTAAAACTAATGACCACAAAGTGGTGGTCCAGTTTCTACAAAGAGAACATTTTTTCCCGCTTTGGTACACCACGTGCAATAATTGGTGATAGGGGTACTCATTTTTGTAATCGGCCTTTTGAGGCCTTAATGAAAAAGTATGGGATCACTCATAAGTTATCTACCCCTTATCACCCCCAAACTAGTGGCCAAGTGGAGGTGTCTAATAGGCAGATCAAACAAATCTTGGAGAAAACTGTTAATCCCAACCGTAAGGATTGGTCCCTTAGGCTCATTGATGCCTTGTGGGCACATCGGACTGCATTCAAGACTGACCTTGGCCAGTCTCCCTACCGTTTGGTGTATGGAAAAGCTTGTCACTTACCAGTTGAGTTGGAGCATAAGGCCTTTTGGGCCATCAAGAAGCGCAACTTTGATTTATCTGATCCGGAAATTCACCGTAGGCTCCAACTATCTGAGTTGGAGGAACTTAGGAATGATGCCTATGAAAGTTCTAGGATTTACAAGGAAAAGACCAAAGCTTTCCATGATAAGCACATTCTGCGCAAATCTTTTACAATTGGTGATAAGGTCTTATTGTACAACTCTCGATTGCATCTTTTTCCTGGTAAACTTAAATCCCGATGGGATGACCTGTTTATTATCCATAATGTATATCCCCATGGGGCTGTGGAGATTTTGAATCCAGGAACAGAGGTAATTTCGAAGGTTAATGGTCAGCGTTTGAAACCGTTCCTCGAGTTTCCTAATACTAGTAGTGAAGAGGTCATGAATCTCCATGAACCTCTTTACACTGATGACTAACTTTTAATCAGGTATGACCCCCTTGCATTGTCTTTGCTTTTAATTATTTTCATGCATTGAGGACATTGCATGACTTAAGTGTTGGGGAGGGAAACCAGTTTTTGTTTTTTTCACTTTGTTTTGTTTGTTTTTCTTTTTATTTTTGAGCTTGCTAAGGATGAAATCCTACTTTGGCTTTTGGCTAATGATCATACCATTCGGTTGCTTGATGTATGAAAATAAAAGTTTTGACTAAGGTACCCATTTTAAACTTATAAAACCTTGTTGAGAAGAAAGAAACAAGTATGTGTCTTGAGATGGGACTTTCTTTTGAAAAATAAGAGACCCCTGTTTTATGGTGATGGACCATATGTAAGTCTGTGGGTTCCTTGTACTTTTGATTTGGAGTTGAGACCTTCTTTTTAATTTGGCATGGGTTGACAAATGCACAATTTTAAATGAAATGTGAAATGTGGTATAAAGAAGAATAAGAGTTGATTCCCTTGGAACTAGACAGGGCATTGCGCCTCAGGAAGTGTGGTGTCTTGATCGAAATTCCTTGGGAGGAAACTTCTGAAGTAACTCTAGCATCACTGCCTTTGTGGGCATATGCAAAAAGCGAAGCTACATAGTAACTTGGGTGTCTGGTGTTTGCTCCACCATATCATTCAAGCCAAAAGTAGTGGAGTAGAATAGAGTTTATTATTCAAAAAAAAAAAAAAAAAAAAAATGTGCAAATGTCATTATTGCTTGGTAACATGTTTGGTCAAAAACACTCCAACGCCTTAGTCATTGGTTCCCTATTTCTTCACAAGTGGTTTTGCCTTAAGATAAGGATGTTTTGGAAGAGACGAGGTGAGTTCCAAATTAAGAAATATGCTAGAGCCTGGAATTGATAAAGGGTAATAAAAGTTTAAGTGTGGGGGTCCCTTGTAAGAGAAATTATTTTTGCTCCGAATCAGTATGAGCCTTACCTTTAGCCAAGGTTGTGATTTGTTTATTCTAAATTTTGGGTGTATATTCATTGCAAACACCCACGAGACACAACTCGTCCACTAGGGTAACTTAGGGGTTTAAAGGCTTGTTGCACATGCTAAGTGCAACCGTGATTCCTACAAAAGTGAGTTAGGCTTTTTCTTTATTTATTTATCTTGCTCGAGGACAAGCAAAAGTCAAGTATGGGGGAATTTGATGAGCACAATAATGTGTGAAATCTTAGGAATATAAGTGTACATTTTGCCCCACTTTGGATAGTACTACTTTTATTTTTCTTGTTTTTTTTTTTAGTTTCCAAGTTTACAAGAGAAAATGCTTAAAGTGAATCAAGAACCAGTCCAAAGGTGGGACCCACTCATTGGTACCACATCCTTTCTCGTACAAAATCCTGAAGATTATTCTCTCTCCTTGCCACCTCACAAGATCTTGAAGATGTTATGCAGAAATTCATTTATGATTTAATCAAGATTGCAAGATATTGATTAATATTGCAATGAAGGAATAGAATTTGTTAATTTTGAAAACGGATTCTCTCCTTCCTCACACAATATCTCAGAGAATGAGGATTTTTACCAAGATTTTATTTTATTTTATTTTCTTTCTTTTCTTAAAGAAGATTTGTAGAAGGAAGGAGGCAAGACAAAAGCCCTATAAAAGCCGCTTCCTCCCCCCTCCTAATTATTATTCCTCCTAGTTTATTTTCTAGTTTATGCTTAGTTTTCTTCTCTCTCTCCCACTCTCACTCTTTAGTTTTAGTTCTTCTCTATTTTTGCTTTAATCACTTTTATAATAGTTTTTTATGTCAATTAATGCAAGCACTCTTTTATTCTTATTCAGCCTTTTATGTTTATGATTTATGCAATTGAGTTGTAATTTTTTAAGTTATAGTTCTAGGCTTAGATCTAGGTGACAAGATCACGAGCCGTGAAGCAATTTTTTTTTTCAAGATTTGTTTTCTCTAGTACTAGAAATTTCAGATTTGGTTTATGCCAGATCTGATTTTTAGTACTGGTAGTATCTCAAATCGATCAAGTTTTCAGTTCAAGGGTTGAAGTTCAAGTAAGTAGACTCCTTCAGTAGTCTTCTCTCTCCCTTCTCATTCCCTCTTTTGACTACCCTTTCTTTCTTAATTTAGGATTTTTATTTTCAGTCGTTACATTATTGCTATCCCTTTCCTCTAAGGTTCATGGCTAGTGTATGTGTTGGCTTTGCCCCTCCTAGCCATAGAACCATCAATTTATTGCTTTTATTTTAATTGTCTCCCTTTCCCTAAAGCCAAGTAGAGTAACCCTTGTAAGAGTGACTCTCTGGTCAAGTAGGGAAGCTCATATTATGATGCATCCCTCGGACTAAGTAGAGAAACCTACTTGTGAGTTCTCTCTAGCTTTTTCTTCTTTCTTTTACTTTATTTTTATTTCAGCATTTTTTCCCTTTATTGTTTTTTTTTTAATTGCGTGGGTTGTTTATTTTCAGTTATTTATTTATTTAATTTTATTTACATGGCTTGCGTTTTTAAATTTTTAGATGACGAATGGTTAGGATGTTATTTTAGATACTTATGTTTAGGACGGTAATTAGAATTAGATCACAACCATTAATCGGTTTGCTTTCGCATTATTAAAAGAAATAAAAAAATAAAGTGGCTGCTCTCCCTGTGTTCGACCCGTAGCTACACTGATCCGTACGCTTGCGGTTACATTTTAAATCTCAAACAATGGTTATCTTAGCCCAATGCATTCTAACATGAGACATTTGACATCATAGTCATACTCACACACCTCATGGGTGTACAGTGCCGGAACCCAACCTTCGGCTACCCTGTAGCCCACACTCACACACTATGGGCATGTAGTGCTGGCATCCAACCTTCAGCTACCCTGCATCCAAATCTCTAAAACACACACACATACACACATGCACACACACATTGAATATGCAGTGCCAGAACCCAACCTTCAGCCACCCTGCGTCCCAGCCATCCACATACACATACACAACCACAATTCATATTATTATTCAACATCAAGATTCTCCACAAGTAACAAGTTTATAATATGCAAAATAATATGATCACACGCATGTTCATCATGTTATAAACACGCCATAAAATAATTCACAACACCCACTCATCTCGAAAACCCGAAATCAACTGTTTGTTAAATTCCCGTAATCGTGTACCTCACTAAGTTGATTAGGTTCCTAAATAATTAAAGAGATTAACGTTAACATTTATATCATTAATTATCCCCATTATATTCCAACTATGATCCTAAACCAACATTGGAACATGGGTTCTATATGGTCATTAGTAGATGGGCATCGGTTCGTAGTGCTCTCGCATCCCGTAGCCATATCGCTTGACGGTTCTATATATTGGAACAAAGGGGTTTTTTTGGTCAATGCTCAAGCATAGGGAAGGTCTTTCTATAATTCAAATAACCAATCAAAAGTGGTTCAAAACAATATGCTTGGTGGTTCACTGGTGGATGCTCATCGGTGGATGCCCATCTACCGTTGAGTTCATCAGCAGATGGATCTGAGAGGGTGAAAAAATCCCAAATTCATGCCTACAGGGTTCGCCAACGGATAGTCCATTTTTCACCGACTAATTTGGTGACCATTAGCTGGTGAAGCCAAAAATTGGGTTTCCTTGCCGGATTTGCTCCATAGGTCACCTGGGTCCTTTTCAATGTGTATATGTATGTGTGATTTTGTGGGGGTTACCTATTATAGCTCTATTCCCTATTGTATCTCACTTTGAATGGTTTACAAGTTAGGTTTCATTATTATGGAGTTGGTTTATGTGTAGAGCACCCCCCCACACTTCACCTAGCTTAGATTTAGTATATTTAGTGAGTTGGCTAACATAGAGTCACAAAATATACTCAATCCCCCATTTTACAAGTCTAAGTTAACCTAAATTTGGGGAATTTCGGCTGGGAGTCAGTCCTGGAGAGGAGAGAGAAGCTCTAGCGAATTGGAGAAGGTAAGGAAGATTTGCTTGGTGATCGGCCATGGTTGCAAGGCCAATAGCAATTGCTATTGGTCCTGCACCTCCTTCGGGAAGGATCTTGTTACTAGGTGATTCAAAATCGAGTGTGACTGGATCCATGCATAAATCTGTTGAAGATGTTGGATTTATGGGCTAAATTAATTATTCGGGTTGATTAAATGGGTGAGAGTCAAATTGCATGAACCGGTTTGGTCCACTCTCAAGTTTAGGGATATGCTGGCTCAATCCATTGTGGTTTAGGGTTTTGAGTGCAAGATAGTATTATAAATACTAAGTTTGGGTCCCTACAGCCATTATTCATTATTCCCCACTTTACCATTAAAGTGAGAGAACTAAGGAGGTTCAAGGGGCTGTAGAAGATCCATAGCCAAGCCAAGAGAGTGAAAGTGGGAGTGACCAATATCAATCTTCTTCAACATACTTGGTGAAAGGTACAATTAGATCCTTTATAATTTTATTAGATTCATGTTCTTGTTTATCTGTGTGGTTTCCTCAATAGGGTTTCAAAATCAAACTCATAGGGAGTTCTAACATGTGGTATCAGAGCCAACCATACAGAACAAGAATCGATACATGTTTTATTTTATATACCTGAATCATGTTTGTGAATATTTAATAAGAATGAGTTACTATTATTATTATTTTGGGTTTGAAAGTAAGGTTTCATAATGGAGATCTATTTCAGTGATGGGTTTTAAACATGTAATGACTTATAAAAAAAGAAAAGAAAAAAAAAACCATGGAGATTCACCGGGAAAATCTATAGCCATGCCGATCATCTCTATGATCGGCACCATCGTTTCAACCACTGATTATGGTAATATTGGGTTTAAAAAAAAATAATGAAAATCTTAGGAATTTAATTTCTGGTTATTTTGGGTTGAAATCGGCTTATGGTGATGGATTTTAATTCGTTTGGATTTTTGCATTAGTCACCGGAATGGTGTTCTCCGGGTTGGGACGATCCTTGGTGAAAGGTTTTGTAGTTGGTCACCCTCTAATCATGCCATTATGGGTGGTTGAAGTTTGAACAGAACCTCTTCTGTGGCCGATTAGGATCTATAGCGGTAGCTGTAGCGGAGGCAGCAGAAATTTAGTTTTAGAAAAGGAAAAGGGGCTAGGTTAACGTTGTGATAATGATAAATCCAAGCTTGGGTCTATCATTGTTTAAATTAAAACATATAAAATATAATCGGCTGAACCCATGGACGTTTCCTTATTAGTCTGTTTTAATGTAAGACTAAAGCCCAACTTCTTATTTAAAGTGTTATGGGCCAAAGCCCACTGACTTGGTCCATAAGCTTCAATGAATTATTATGATTCAATGAACCGAATCAATTTGAACCAAATGAGATTGGGTGCACATTGGTATGCCATTGTCAAATATTTAATTAAAAAAAAAATACAGAACAGTTGCAAGAAGGCGGCAGCTGATTTGTTTTGACAAAAAAAAAAAAAAAAAACCTTAAAGGCTTGTTTGGTTTTTGTTCCTTTTGGGTTTTTATTAATTTAAATTTCATTTAAAGGTTCGTTTTAAGGCCAAATTGAAATCTATTTTTTGCGTTGGATTCCTTGTTTCGGGCCACATTTAATGATCTTATTTTTAATATGGCATGTTTATTCAAAATTTTATGTTGTATTTAGTTTCAATCATTGAAACAAGAAGACATAAATCAATACTTTGAAAAATATATATGTTATTGGTTACCATGAAATTGAGAAAATTTTTTAAATTGAGATATGTTAATATGGAAAAGGGTGTAAGCTTCCGCTCATTCTTAGTTGCAAAGTAATTTTTTAGGAAACCATGAAAGGATGAGGTGGAATCCACCAAAGTGGTACTTCTTATTATTCCATGATTTTTCACAGGGTAGCAATGTAGGTGACATTTGCCCAAAGGTGATGTCACCAAAGTTAAGAAAATGACAGTAACTTAGAGTTTCCTAAGCCCAAAGGTGAGGGGATTTCAAAAGTTATTGTTCTTTTCATAGTAAATGTGAATTTACAAGAGGACCAGTGCATTCTTAACCCAAAGGATAGGAATGTAGTTACGGTTGTGACTCTTGTATGGTTATTGTTGTTTTAGTGACATATTTATATGTATGTTTTGAACATAAAGATATACATCTCCAATGGGAAAGATATGATAGAACTGAGTGAAACCCACCAAAGTGGTACATTCAGTTTGATTGTATCTTCCCCAACAGTAAATGTGATACTTTCCCAAAGGTTATGTCATCAAAGTTTGAAGATAATTATCCACATTTCAGAAAGTGACATTGAATTTGGAGTTCTTTTACCCAAAGGTGATTGAATTCCAAAGTTACTGTTGTTTTCACAATTAAAAAAAAAAGAGTATAAGAGCATCAACTAATTCCTGTCCCAAAGGATAGAGATACATTTTTAGTTGTAACTCTTATTTAAAATATATTGATGGTATTACATGCTTTTATATTATGATTTATATTTAGATATTTGGCATGTATTGTGTTGTTGTTACTGTGAAAGTAGGATGACCATTCCCTCAAGTTATGTATCTTCCATCCCAATGCTCACTGGTAACAACTATCAAAAGTGGGTAGAGAAATTAGAATTACATTTAGATCTTCTTGACTTAGACTTGGCACTTAGGGAGTCTAAACCTGAGTCTCTCAAAGACTTGAGCAGAAGTGCTAAAAGGACTCAGTTTAAGAAATGGACTAAAGCAAACAGAAAGTGCATACTGGTTTTATAAAAGGCAGTTCCTGAAATTATACGTGGGAACATAGAGATCAAAGACACTGCAAAAGAATTTCTGGTTGCTATTAAAGCTAGATTTCAACCCAACAAGAAAGCTGAGAAAACCACATTGATGACCAGGCTAATGAATACAAGGTATGATGGATGTGGGAGTGTTAGAGAATACATTTTGGGTGTAGCTACTGATGCTGGTAAACTTAAGGATCTTGGAATACAGATCGATGAAGAATATATTGTACATATTGCACTGAATACCCTCCCTAGTCAGTATAAGGTTATCCAATCTACCTACATTGCACTGAAGGATGATTGGAGCCTAAATGAGCTCATTTCCATTTGCACTTAAGAGGAAGAAAAATTGAAACAATCTAGGTTTGAGAGTGCACATGCAACTTTCCACGAGGGATCTTCTGGTGGACCAAGCAGAAGGAACAAAAATTTTTCCAACAGAGGAAGCGTCAAGCCATATGATAGGACTAATAGCTCTTAAGAACTTGACATATCTCAAAAGGCTCAGGATGAAGAGAGTACCAACAACGTAGAGTGTTTCTGGTGCCATAAGAAAGGACATGTGAAGAAGGACTATTTTATTTTCAAGAAATGGTTAGAGAAGAGGAAGAATTCTGAGGCTGATAAGCAAGATGATACCAAGAAAGGGTGAGGTAGACTGATCACCAGCAATTGAGAGCAAGTAAAAATTAGTCCCATCAAGTAGTTATGATTTCTTTACATACAGTTATTTGAAATGCTTGATTAGTGGGAGTTCTGGTTTTGTTTAGTATTTGTTTATGTTTTGAACCTTAGCCCGTATGTTTTGGGGCACAGTTTGATGAATTATGATTAAGTTTTAACATTTACATTATGCACAGTTATTTCTTGAAATATTTGGTTTATGATTTCATTTGAGAATGTTTTTATAGGCAGTAATTGTCTTAGTTATAAGCAATATTTTACCACAGTTCAAAATATAATGTTTGTCATATTTTAAGACAGTATTTGTCACAGTTCATAGGCAATATTTGCCACAGTTTATAGGCGGAAGACCACAGTTAGATATTAACCACAGATCAAAGGCGATTTACCACAGTGAAGGTTTATATCACAGTTAAGGACCTACATGGAATGACAACAGTGTAATTTGAGGATATGTCAATGTTTATATGATGGTATCTCACATATATTCGTGTTAAGAAACTTACTTATGTTTGTAATAACAGAAAGTTGTATACCGTATATTGAGATATATCTTCTGTTGTTATTCGATGTGAGTAGTTTTTCAACTGAATCATAGTAAGAGTGGTTAATGTAATAAGATTCTATGGCCACACCAATTTAAAAAACATCCTTATAATTAATGTAGCCCAAGTGGGAGATTGTTGGATTTATGGGCTAAATTAATTATTTGGGTTGATTAAATGGGTGAGAGTCAAATTGCATAAACCGGTTTGGTCCACTCTCAAGTTTAGGGATATGCTGGCTCAACCCATTGTGGTTTAGGGTTTTGAGTGCAGGACAGTATTATAAATACTAGGTTTTGGGTCCCTACAGCCATTATTCACTCTTCCCCACTATACCACTAAAGTGAGAGAACTAAGGAGGTTCAAGGGGCTGTAGAAGATCCATAGCCGTCAAGAGAGCGAAAGTGGGAGTGACCAATATCAATATTCTTCAACATACTTGGTGGAATGTACCATTAGATCATCTAAAATTTTATTAGATTTGTGTTCTTGTTTCTCTGTGTGGTTTCCTCAATAGGGTTTCAAACTCAAACCCATAGGGAGTTCTAACAGAAGAATCTCTTGGAGGGGGTTGTGTGGGTTCAGATGTTGCAGGAAAGAGCTGGGCTGGTTTGTTTTCCAAAAAACTTGTTGAAAGAGTTGATGGGTTAAAGCTGGATTTTGTCAAGCCTACAATGGTTGAGGGGAATGCTGTTGCACAATGTTATTCTTCAATGACATGTGAGGGTCTTAAAAGGTGGGAGAATGCTTTGGTGGGGAATTTCTTAGGAAGGAGTCTCCCATTCGCTACTACTAAAGAAATTCTTCTCAAGCAATGGAAGCTGTCTAGACATGTTGATATGTTTTTGCTTGAAAGTGGATTGTTCATCTTTCGATTTAATGTTGAAGAGGATAGATTAAAGGTTTGGGAAGGACGGCCTTGGTTTGTCAATAGGAGACCTTTATTGCTGCGACCATGGAGTCCTACCATTGTTGTTGATAAGGTACTATTGAACTCGATCCCCATCTAGGTGTCATTGCCTAATTTGCCTTCGTTATTGGACTGCTGAAGCCTTGAGCACCATTGGGAGTATCATTGGTGTTCCTATTACAGCTGATAAGTATACAAGAACCATGAATCGTCTTACTTATGCCAGATAATGTGTGGAAATTTAAGCTGGAGATGAGCTGCCGAAATCCATTGCTGTCCATGTTGAAGATGGAATTGTTTTTACACAAGCTGTGTGTGTGATTGGAGGCCACCTCCAATCTGTAACATTATCTAATCACCCTGGAAATTTAGGGCAATAGAAAAAACCGAATCCCCCAACAAAGCAGGACAGAATTCCAGCGCAACCTTCGCAACTAACTTAAAAGCCCCTAATTCTTCTCCTACTTTTTCTCCAACAAACTCTCCCTCCTCCAATAGATTCGTCCCACCTATGCTCGTAAGATTCTCCTTCCCATGCTCAACGGATTCAAAAAAGATATCTGATCAGCCTCCAACCGATCTTCCAACGAACCCCTTTGACCGAGTGAGTCCTTACAAACCAGAACTGCCACCTCACCACTTATCCCCTGAATAATCTCACCATCTTCAACAACATTCTCCACCTCATCACACTCACCAATCTCCTTAGAATTTTTTCCAGGAATATTCTCAACCAATTCTTCAAGAACAGAAAACAAATTCTCTAGCCTTAGTGCCTTACCGAGCCCCCCAAATCAGGAAAATCAACACTTTCCCCCCTTCTGACGCTAATGAAGGAATCCTCAACTTCCCCTTCCCCTTCTTATCTTCTCTTGAATTTGAAATCAAATCCCCAGATTCACCCACCGGACCATTATTCGGTGATCGAGGTATTTGAGGCCCGTGTGGTCGAGAGGTATAAGGCAACAAATGACGACCCAACAATCATAGTTGATGATAACAGTATAGAGTCTAGGCGATGGAATGATGTCAACATTAGGATTTCGGATGCCATTGACATACTTACTATATATACTTGTCTCTATCAGAGGCACTAGATCATGTGATTTGAATATGAGCAAAGGATGGTGGTGAGATGGAGGATGGGATTTACATCATTACAACATCAATTTGTCACATTAAAGCCTTCGCATCTCTTCAATAATAATTGAGAGTTGGAGGTAAGGATTAACATGAGTTTTCTGGTTATATGGTGCAATAGTTAGGTTTGCTGTGAAAGCTTTATGACTAGCATCATCATCATAGTTGCTTAAGAACAAATTCAATTTATACTCATTCTCACCAGTTCCAATTACAAACAAGTAATTTGAGTGGACACTAAAGATGAGGGAGTTGGAGCTTCCCTAGCCTAGTCGATATGAAATTGGTGGCAAAATGACCCGTTGGAAGTTCTTGATTTGTTGCTTCATCAAGCTGACCACACAACCTAGTGAAGGCATAGGATGGATGGAATTCCCATTGGTCAGGGTAGCAAAAATCTTACTGTGATTACATGATTTCAATCTTACCAGGAAAAAAAAAAAAAAAGAAGATTACATGATTTCAACCCATCTTTGAGATTAGGAAAAAATACTGAATAATAGGAAAATTTGAAGCTAAATTTCCCCAATGATTAGAGAAATCACAACATAAACAAGGCGACGAAACTAAATTCAAATTGGTCGAAAGCCAATCTCAAACATTGTAAGCCTATAAATTCAGAGCCATGAATCAAATCTTCAACTACTCACCAGATTCTACATAGATTTATAGAAACCCCATATCAGTTCTATTTTTAGAGAAGGCTACAGAGCACAGGCTACTGAGTCAAGCAATAAATAAACTACCCAAAAAAAAAAAGCAGAATCAAGGACGTAAAATGATGAGACTATTCCATAAACGGTACTTACATAGCTTTTAACTCATTCTGGAAAATACCCAAGATTGATTATCTGAATTAAAATAATAGTAATTCTTCATGAAAAAAGGGTCGTACTGGCTAACTCATATGATGGGAAATGCAAAAAACTAAGAATGAAAACAGAGAGAGTGATTTCGATGAAAATTAAAGATACACATTAACAATTTCTTAGAACTTGCTTAACAAGTATAACAAACATCATAAGCATCCATAAATCAAAAAATCCCCATATTTAGGATTTTGAATTTAGGTTTGAAGAAGAAGAAGAACCAGACTTCTCTTTACAACCCTGCAACTACCAAATTTCAGTGGTGTGAAGAATCCGAAAAACACTTTCCACGATTATGTCGTCTTACGTAGAGAAGAAGAAGAAAAAGAAAACGTGTTAGGTTTACATTATGGAAGAAGAAGAAGAAGAAGGAGGAACGGGAGAGCACGAACAGAAATGCCTTCACAGGTTCGTCTCTGGGAAGTCGTCGATTGAGAGATGAGCAGCTTGAGACCCGATTTTTCTAATTCAGTCAAAATCATGGCTATTTATAACAGCCCTAGAATCAGTGACTCAAATATGAGTTAAAATATTTCGGTTAATTCTATGATGGATAAAATTTTAGCAGAAATGGGTGATTCCAAGAATCACCATGATTCCATGGATTACCCTTACGTTTTTATTCAGAATCGTGAATTCACAGAAAGATGTTCGGTTGAATTACTGAACCAAACACGCTCTTATATAGTCGATGGACCAGAAAAACTTTTGCCTTCTCAGGTAATAATAGATTTTCTTTAATCATAAAAAAAAAAAAAAAACAAAGGATAATACAAAATAAATAATATCTGGAAAAATATACAAATCATTATGAGAGAAAAAAACTTTAAGAAGATATATTTTTGGAATATTACACAAAATGCAACCTAAATTACGGTAAGTGTGTAAAAAATTAGTTTCTTTTATATATATATATATATATATATACTAATAAATATGTAAATGCACATGCGGTCTTATGTTGAGAGAGAGAGAGAGAGAGAGAAGGTACCTCTAATATCGATACGTATCTTAAATTTGGTCAACCGATACTTTAATTCTTGATCTTTAACATATCTTTGCGTATCTTCGATACAATACAATACCCTCCAATATGTATCTTAAATTTAGTTGATCGATAGGTGACCGATACCGATACTTTAATCCTTGATTAATGGTTGACGATGTGAAAAAGATCACCTCAAAATTTAAGAGCCAAAATTAATATAAATAGTTTAAAATGAACACCTCAAAATGTTCTGCGAAATATTATACAATGGCAGTTGAGGTGGTAGATAAAGGTATGGTTAATTTATTCAAGTTACTTATCTTTAATATTTTTTTGTTAACTATACATCAATAGTTGAACTTGTTTTCACTCTCGTGATGAAGAAATAGCAATTGTAGCACAAATTAATGCATCATGACAGTTTATTTAGGCCTACAAAAGTTGACAGCCTAGATAGAAAGAAAAAAGTTAAAAAAATATCGACCCTACATATGAAATAAAGTACAAAGAAAAAAGTAACTAACAAATCCATGTTGGCTGATGTGGCCTTACATTGCTACATAGGTCATAATTAAGACATTTAATTAAATAAATGTTGGTCAATGTGGCCTTACGTTGCCACATAGGTCATAATTAGTATACTTAATTAAATATTAAATAAAGCAAATGTGATATAATTGGATATAACTGACTATCTATCATAATGAGTGGAGATAATGTAGTTAATATAAAGGGTAATTTACAACGCCACCCCCTGGAGAATGCCAATATTAGAGGGACACCCCCTCTCTTTCACCAAATTGGACTTAGACCCCCTACCGTCAGTCAACGTTACATAATATACCAAGAATGCTGACATCAGCAGTTAATATTTTTTCTAAAGTCCATTTTGCCCTTCAAAATAATGGAGTACCAAAATTGCCCTTAATGGTTCTATTCCCAAGTCAGCCTCAATGAGTTGAGAAGAAGAACGGGTAGGCTTGCAGATCGGCGACTGCGAACACTCTTTCGACGACGGCGACGACGGCAACTACGGCAGCGAACCCCCTCCAGCGACTACGGCAGAAAAATGTCTAATTTATTAGTTTTTACTCATAAGGGCAAAAACGTCATTTCAAAGCATCATATAACGTTGACTGACGGTAGGGGGTCCGAGTCTAATTTGGTGAAAGAGAGGGGGTGTCCCTCTAATATTGGCATTCTCCAAGGGGTGGCGTTGTAAATTACCCTAATATAAATTAGGACTCTAGTCCCTGTTTTCATTCAACGTAATCTTGTCTCGTCCCATTGAGAAGGAAAGATTTGAGAGAAGGAATAGGAAAGAAATTGACTAAGAGTGTGAGACATCTTCCCACACCAAATCTGTCAAAGAATAGGAGAAAAAAAAAAAAAAAAAAAGAGGATCTCACCAATATCCAACGAAGGCAAGTTACTACGGTCCAAGAGGAGGTAGACAAAAATATTTAATTCTGCATTTGGTTTTGGTCACTATGGTCCTCCCAAGATCTTACATTTGGTATCAGAGCAAGTTTTCCCTGCCTTTGGATTTTGAATTGAAGATTTTTCTTTTGAAAATTTTGGATTTTGATCAAAATTTTGATCGGAATCCAATATTAATCGAAAATCCAGTGGTTAACAATGGTCTAAAAGCCCGCGGGGTTACTGCTCCTCCAACCATCGATTGTAGTGTTACACCCCACTTCCAGTAGACTCAATTTACCATTAGAAATACCGATGGTGTGAGTAAAACACATACCTATCTTACAACCTACCAGAATCTCTGATCACAATACCTTAACATTTTATAATCTCACATCACAAACCAACTAAAAGCAACAGAATCAAAGTATAGTAACGCAATCATCAATAAAATGGGAAAATATCTAATGATAATATAATATTCGTAACCAAGGTATTCTGTTACAATTATCCAAGACTTATAAACATTAATCCCAAAATATACAATCCACAGTATATATCAAAAGGATCAAAAGTACACTGCACAACTCACGGTGCGACGTAAGCACAGTGGTCCCAAGTATAGTCTCGATCGTGCTCCTTTGCTTATGGTATCCACTAGTTGCTCACATTGTACTTCGACCCAGAGGATACTGGGTCACACATCATCGGCATCACAGTACCTGCATCATCATCTAAAAAAGGGTGTATACATGGGGTGAGCTTTCCAATTCGCTTAGTGAGGGGTGGGGTTCATACACATCCAAGTAGAGAATTCGCATAAGTAAATATGATGCATGATTACAGAAATTAAACACATAGTCCATGACGCTTGTGATGCAATTCATTTATTTTATTATCCACCTATCAATACATCTAAGTTTGGTAAATGCTACTACGGCACATCAGGCTATATCCCTCGTCTTGGAACTGCCATTGACTATGCAGGGACACAAACCCTAGCTATGAATAGAAGCCTATTGGTCCCCGTATGAGACCATGGGTCCTAACAAGTTCCTGCCTCCGATAACAATCACATCGTACCGCGGGTGTGATATTCTAGAAATGCACATCGAACATACTACAATGGGTTATCCAACACCTTAACCCCTGTTGGCAAGGGTTCGTAGCATAGGGAATGATACCTAATCAAAATATTTTACATGCCTTCATAGTGATATAGTTATTATGAATTACACAATACAAGTAACACATCGGCCACAAAGTGTAATCCATCTCCAAGTATAGTCCCGGGGTACACGATATCGGTAAAACCTTGGCCACAAAGTATAACCCGTGATTGTTTACCTAATCTAGCATGCATATAATGGTTGAGTATAGACTATGCAACACCGGTACCAATCATCAGTCACGAAGCGTATCAATTTTCAAATGTAATCCCGGAATACACGATACCAGCAACACATCGGCCACAAGGTGTAATCCACGACTAAAACTAACTCTAATGCACATAATCAATGCATGAATGCAACAGAAATACAAAAATCATGGTACCGATACCTCCTCGGCCACATCGGATTCTGTCTTATACATACCACAAACACATGGCGATCACGATACCGGTATAACCTCGGTCACACCCAATCTTGCCATACATATCCATAAATATTTCATATCAATCTAATAAAAATTTAATATGTGATAGTATATCATCATCATTCGAATTCATGTAAAGATCTATTCATGTGAGCAATTCTACATAATTAAACATTTTTAAAATAAAAGCAATCCATCCCTCACCTTGATTATGCTCGTGTGAATTAAGGTTCAAGTATGACCACCAATCGTTCAACTTAATTTTGGCCTTGGGGTACGTGCACATCACTACCCTAGGCACAAAGGTAATCGAACATCAATAGGTGTCGGAAGCATCAGGAGGGGACCACATGGGTCACCCCCAAGGGTACAATCAAAGCTCATAAGTGATAGTAATGTTACCGAAAACACCCATAAAAAATAGACATTGTCCATCAGAAATATCAGTGTTGTTTCCGGTGGAGCTGGCAGAGAGCTCCTAAGGCTTGAATGTTCACCGAAAACAACCCACCGAAAGCAGGCCTAGTGTTTTCCGTGGCAGTACAAAACTGTTAAGGTGAATTGGGGCTCAGCTCGAGCCCGATCATCGAGATTTATTCCATGGAGTTTATGGGGGATGCTCCTA
The DNA here is from genome assembly GCF_013358625.1 of Macadamia integrifolia. Taxonomy (NCBI): domain Eukaryota; kingdom Viridiplantae; phylum Streptophyta; class Magnoliopsida; order Proteales; family Proteaceae; genus Macadamia; species Macadamia integrifolia. Next base: position 344,464 of record NW_024870677.1, on the reverse strand, counting down.
GCATCAATATGAGCTAATAAAATCTTGATTCCATCGAGCTGTTTGGGAGATACACCGATCGAACAATCAAAACCCTAGTTGGTCATTTGGCTAATCTTGTTGCCAGAGCTCACCGGAGTCGGTTTGAGCTCGACAATGGCACCGGGGACATGAAATACGTATTCATCGAGCTCAACATGGTTTATGGCTCAAGATCAATCCTATACCTAGCTTAACCTAGGTCAAAATGAAGAGAGAGAGTAGTAGAAGAGGATGCACTTACCTCTGGCAGGTTTTTTGGCAACTAGGCGGCATCCGGCACCAAGGTAAGCTCCCTTTCTTCTTCTTCCTCTTTCCTTCTTTTCTCTTCTCCTTCTCCTCTCCCACGTTTGCGCACAAATGAGAAATGAGGAAATGAATCCTCATTTCTTACTTATAAGTTAAGTAGGCCTTAGGGCATGTTTGGCTGAACCCTATTTGGTCCAATGGGTTAATCCGAGTTCCAGAACATAGGGATCTGACTACTTTGGTCCATAAGGTGTTCATGTAAAGAGAAGGGTGTGGGGGAGGATTTGGGATCATTCGGGGCTATCTACGATGCAGGTGGCGGGACCTATGGGCATCAGAGCCCAACCAGCAACCTGATTGGTCACCAAAAATAGTCATCGGATTCAGGCCCAGGCTATTTTCGATGGCTTATTTCTGGTGGTCAAGACAGTCTACTGTCTTGACTGCTTACTGTCTTCCAATTGGCCTTGCACTAGTAGTTACCCTAAGTTGTGTTCGTAGTCTTCTAGCAATTTTGATGCGTGCCAGGATTTAGGTGTATGGTGTCGGGTCACTTACCATCTGGGGTCAGAAGGTACAAATCCCCTCTAGTTGGATTGGAAAGCGATGCATGAACATGTGGGGTTATCCCTTCCCCTTTGGAAATGGACAGCCGTGAGACAAAACCCAGCTGTACTTTCGATCTTTGGTCTGAGACCTATCACAACAGTTCAAATTAGATAGGGTCAGGGCACGGGTGTAACATTCCCCCCACCTTACAAGAATTTCGTCCTCGAAATTGAACATACCTGGTAAATCAAACAATCCGGGATACTACTTCAACATCTCATCTTCTCGCTCCCAGGATGCTTCTTATTTGGGGTGGTTCATCCATTTCACCTTGACAAAGGAGATGATGCGGTGCAGAGAACATGGTAATTCGATCAACAATCTTCTCCGGATACTCCACGTAGGCAAAATCCTCCTCCAACTTATGGGGTATGTAAGTCAAGGTGTGAGTGGGGTCGGGAATGTACTTCCTCAATATGGATACATGGAAGGCATCATGTGTACCCTCCAACTCTGGTGGTAGAGCTATCCTGTAAGCTACCAGTCCGATCCTCTCTAGTACATCGTACGGTCCCATAAACCTTGGACTTAGCTTTCCCTTTTTTCTGAACTGCATTACCCCTTTGACTGGGGAGATCCACAAGAACACCTTGTCTCCAACTCCAAATTCTAGATGTTTCTTCCTGACATCTGCATAGCTCTTCTGTCTGGACTGAGCTACTTTAATCCTTTCTCTGATCACATTCACCTTCTCATTGGTTGCTTGTATCAAGTTTGGACCCAGAATGTGCAGCTTACCAACCTTATCACAATAGAGTGGAGTTGGACACTTTCTGCCATACTGTGCTTTAAATGGGGACATTTCGATGGTGGCCTGATAACTGTTGTTGTAAGAGAACTCAATAAGGGAAATGCGCTCATCCCAGCTGTAACTCATATCTAACCCACATGTGTGGCCACATCATTCTTCATTCTCTTCCAGCAGTAGAAGCCCTTGAGATCCTTATACATTTTGGTGCTACCAGGGTGAATGGAGTATGGAGAGCTGTGTGCCTCTCTCAAAACAGTGTCTCTCAAATCACTATCCTAGGCACGCATAACCTCCCTTTGAACTTCAAAATCCTGCTTTTAGTTATAGAGAATTTCGGGTCTTTTTGGGTTCCTTCCTTTGCATTTTGTTATCAGCTTTTGCAACTCTGCATCAGTACCCTGAGCTGTAATGATCCTATCCATCAGACTAGGTTGTACCACCAATACCGATAATGATAAGGTAACATCTTCCACCAGTAGCTCCAAATCCAGTTTCCTAGCCTCCTCTATGAGATGCTCATTGGTGGTCAGTGATGCAAGAGTCAGTGACTGGGATTTTTGACTAAGTGCATTAGCTACCACATTGCCATTTCTTAGGTGATAGTGGATAGTAATCATAGTCCTTCATCAACTCTAGCCAATGCCTCTGTCTCATGTTAAGCCCCTTTTGGGTGAAGAAATACTTGAGGCTGTTATGGTCAGTGTAGATCTCACTCTTCTCACCATACAAGTAATGTCTCTAGATTTTCAATGTAAAAATCACTCCTGCCAACTCTAAATCATGGGTGGGGTAGTTCTTCTCGTAATCCTTCAATTGATGGGATGCATAAGTACTAACTTTTCCGTGTTGCATCAATACACAACCCAATCCTAGGGTGGGGTAGTTCTTCTCGTAATCCTTCAATTGTTGGTTCATCAAATCCATAAATGCAGCCGGTGCATTGGTCAACCCAAATGACATTACCAAGAACTCATAATGTCCATACCTTGATCTAAAGGCTGTCTTACTGACATCACTATCCTTGATCCTAAGTTGGTGGCAGCCTGATCGAAGGTCAATCTTGGAGAATACCTTGGCACACTGTAACTGATCAAATAAATCATCTATCCCTGGCAAAGGATATCGATTCTTGATGGTTAGCTTGTTAAGCTCCTGATAATCAATGCATAGCCTCATACTTTCGTCCTTATTGACAAACAATACCAGTGCTCCCTATGGAGACACACTAGGTCTAATGAATTGCTTCTTCAGAAGGTCTTGAATTTGCACCTATAGTTTTTTCAACTCTGTGGGGGCCATACGGTAAGGGGCTTTTGACTCTGGTGTCGAGTTGGGGAGTAGATCTATAGTAAACTCTGTCTCTCAGTCCGGGGGCAAATCTATCAAGTCACCCGAAAATACATCAAAAAATTCCCTCACCACATCTAGCTCGGTCAATGGCTTAATCTCTATCTCAGTATCCATCATAGCTGATGGAGACACACTAGGTCTAATGAATTGCTTCTTCAGAAGGTTCTGAATTTGCACCTATAGTTCTTTCAACTCTGTGGGGGCCATGCGGTAAGGGGCTTTTGACTCTGGTGCCGAGTTGGGGAGTAGATCTATAGTAAACTCTGTATCTCAGGCTGAGGGCAAATCTATCAAGTCACCCGAAAATACATCAAAAAATTCCCTCACCACATCTAGCTCAGTCAATGGCTTAATCTCTATCTCAGTATCCATCATAGCTGCTAAGTAGCCTTAACATCCTTTATCTAGTAGTTTCTTCATCTGTAGTACTGATATGATAACCTTCTTGGGTTTCTTGGGCTTATCCCCTTGGAAGACAAACTCATCCTCGTCACAAGGTTTGAAAATGATCACCTTTTTGGCACATATCACACTAGCTCTGTTTGTGGACAACCAGTCCATCCCTAGAATCACGTCGAAGTCGATCATATCCAACTCGATCAAGTGAGCATTCAACTTATATCCACCTATGGTCACTGGACAAGGCTCATATACATGGTTCAGACATACTACACTTCCTATAGGGGTACTCACTGCCAAACACTGAGTCAGTCCTTTGGGTGGAATTCCCATCTTTGCAAATGTTGGTGACACAAACAAATGTGAGGCTTCTGAGTCAAATAACACATGTGCAGGTAATAATGATATCAATAATGTACCTGTCACTACACTGGGTGCAACCTTAGCATCTTTCGTGGTAATAGCAAACACTTTACCATATGGTCTCTAGCCCTGTGGGGGCTGTGCTGGTCTAAGTTCTGCATAGGTCTGCTGGGGCCTAGGTGGCATAGTGTATAGTGCATCACCTGGCCTCTAATGGGGGTATGTCCTCGCTAAATGGCCCAGCTGATCACAATGAAAACACCTTGGGCTCGACCCTGTAGACTGAGACACGACACTAGAACGGGAGGACTGGGAAGTTTGACTAGCTTCGGGCTTTTTGAATTGTACTGGAGTTGGGTTGATATAAGGCACTCAGAAGGGCTTACTACCTCCCCTGAAGTCAGTGGACCCCATAGGCCTCTTTCCTGTTCCCTGCTGGGCCGAGAAATTATCTCTATACTGATCTTCAATAGATTTGGCCACTACCTCGGCATAAGTTTGCAGTCTCAACCCAACTATGGTTGACCTAATACCTGGCCCCAACCATTTCTTGAACTTCTTAGCCTTAGCCCTATCCCCTTGGAGATGCTCAAGAACAAAATGGAATAACTTCTCAAAACGTTGCTGATACTCGAGCACAGACCGGGACCCTTGCACCAACTGGGAGAACTCACTCTCTCTCCTATCTCGGAAGCTTTTCAAAAAATGGTTCTCAAAGAAGGCCCCTTTGAAGTCAACCCAAGTAGGGTTTGGGTTATTGGCCCTCAGAATGGGCTCAGTGGCACTCCACCAATTATCGACCTTATTTTACAACTGATAGCCCCACACAAAATTTTCTGCTCCTCAGTGCAGCCCATTAGCCTAAACACCTTCTCCATACTACCAATCCATCTTGATGGATACAACGGATCTTGATCCACCTTGGAGAAACATGGGGGCCTAAGCCTCTGAAATTTCTCCATCATCTTTGTTAGATCCGTCCAACTCTTTAAGTGTGCCTGGTCTTGTACATGCCCATGCACTTGTGCCCCACCTGATGCTTGGAGGGTAGCAGATCCGAAAGGTACCGGAAAGGGTGCCTGTGGAGTAGGAGATACGGGCAGTGCATTACGGGCTTCCATTACGACTTGGATCCGATTATCGATCTAGGCCATGAACTGATTCTATCTTTTCTCAACCTCCCTCATCATATTATTCATAATGGAAGCCACATTATGAGCTATAAGTACCGACGGAGCCGAGGGTGCATTACAGGGTCTACCCTGATTCCACGTAGGGGAAGCGAGAGGTGACGAGCGTGACTGGGATTGGGACCGAGTGTTCCAACGTGACTTGACTCCTGTGGAGGAATTCGATTAGTTCACAGCATACATAATGGGTGCCACAAGTATACATAAGGCAAATTTAGGGTTAGAGCATGCATACATAGGGTGCACAAATATTGGGATCCGATCGCACGCATATCACGAAGGGGCCCATAATTAAAGAAACAAATAATAATAAAGATTTAAAAAATAAAAAAAAAATTTATTCCCAAAATAGTTCACCGGAAATAGGGGCTATTTTCACTAAAAATATGGGCCATTCCACTGAAAATATAAGTACTGTTTCCGATGGGACTAACAGAGGCTGATTGGGTGATTTTCAACTCGTCGAAAACAGTCACCAGATCTAGGTCCAGTGTTTCCGGTGGATTATTTCCAATGGACCTAAAATCGCTATTTAAGGCTTGGGTTTGGGGTTTCTTTTGCAAAAACCCTATTCCTACTTGTGGAGAAGAAGAGAATACGGCCCAGGAAGGTTCCCAAACCCATTCCCCACCTTTCTCTTACGATTTTGCAATCGATTTGTGCCGCAGATGCATCCATGTAAGTTCTTCTCTGACCTAGTTTTGAGATTTTCTTCTTTGTGAGCTTTGTTTCAATCTCCTAACTTAGGTTTTCTCTCTAAATCCTTAGGAATTCTATTGAAACCTTGTCTGGATATCGTGTTTGTACTTGCCACGCCGTTGCACAAGGATAATAAGACATTCCCAAAGAGGCACAGTATAACCCACTTTTGTTTCGTTCTATGACCGAGCAAGATCATTGGGAAAACTTTGAGTACCGCAATGTGGACCCAAGGAAGTAAGTGAGGATGAGGGACTTTCCTTCGCCAACGATTTGGGGTGGTTGGGTGGTATCGCATCTTGAAACCCAACAAGAAGTACTACCCACGGCTGCCGAGGTTGTTCTACTCCAACCTCTAGTCCATGAACCGAGGCACCGAAGAGATGCGGATCACCTACTATGTGAAGGGAGTCGAGATTTCCTTCGACATGAGATAACTGTCCAACCATCTGATGTTTGACAACACAGGGGATTTGGTTTACTGCCCACCTCAGACTCTGGCCTATGAGTTCCAAAACCCCAGTGTGCTTCAAGAGATGAATAAAATGTTAACCAAGGATGCTTATGGGTGGGAGCACACAACCAACTACCTAGCCACTCCGAAGGTTGTTTGTTGAGTAGTCCAGCTGAACGTCCTTCCCACCTATGGACACTTCGATGAAGTGTCTATACTACACGCTTACGTAATGTACTACGTGTACATGGGGGTGCAGATACGCCTTCCCTACCTACTGACGTGGACCATGGTGACTCGGTCTAAGGGAGGGGCACGCAGAGCCAGGAACTTATGCTATGGGAGAATCTCGACGGACGTGTTCCTTCGATTTGGCATAGACCTAGAAGGTGAGGAATACTTAGGAGATTACATCATAGACTTCAACTATGACTCCTTGAGGAAGATGACCCTGGACATGAGTAAGGTATCACTTGCTGAGGATGAGGATGATCAGACAATGGAGGTAGAGGGTCAGCTGGGTGTCGATGTTGGAGTCATCGGCAGAGGTGCAGAGGGGGATACTGGTGGAGTTGGTGGAGGTATTGGTAGAGGTGCTGGTGGTGTTGGGAGAGGAGCCACTGGGGTTGGTGGTGTCCCACCTCCTAACCCTCAAACTATGGGTTCCAGAATAGCTTCCACTTCCCAGGGCACAGGGGTGCGAGACCTTATGGTCTCAACGATGTGATGGCCCACCTGGACTGTAATACCCTACTTTTTAAATCCGGTCTGATTAAGCGGTTGAACCGGTTTACTATGCAGGAACCGAGCCAGAGGAAATTAGAGCGGGTTCCTTATGGGCTATGATGGCACGGGTGACCTTAAACACCGGTTGGCCCGATAAGTCCGAGCCAGTGCCAGAAGAGACGGGAGTGCCCAAGCTGTGTACATGCACCTACCATAAGGCTATGTACGGATAAAGCAGGTATTGTAGCCGTATTTTAAGGTATATACGTATGCTACATCGTATGCCGGGGGTGGGGTTCGCGCCGAGGCCCGAACCGGATCAAAATCCCAAGTTTTGGCCCTCAGGTGGGTAGGACAGGTGGGTACACCCACCCACCTGAGTGACCCATCCATGTGCACTGTTCACTTATTAGGAATTATATATAAAGCTTTATGATTTTCTCTTCTTTCCATTTATTACCCCCGTACGTTGGTGAGAAGAGTAAAGAGGAGAGAGAAAAGAAAGGGAAGAAGAAAGGAAGAGAAGGAAGAGGAAGAAAAGAGGGATTTTAGCGGCGCCGAAGCTCGATCTTCCCATTCCGACTCCGGGAGAGTGATCTTCAACTCTAGATCTACAGTTAGAGGTAAGCAAAGTTGGGTTTTGTGAACATTCACCATACCCAAGCTTTAAAACCCTTGATTCGAGTATGGTTTCTTGAGATCTTGTAAATCTCCTTTGAAATGATGAATCTAAGGTTTAATAGATGATTTATGTGTTGATCTTGAAGGATTTGAAGAGATATTGACAAGGTGGAAGGAACATTGTGGGTTTGAAGAGGTTGGAGGGTTTGAAGTCGTTCTTGAGCAAAGAAGGTAAGATGGTTTTCCCTCACTTGAATCTAACCTAGATCTAGGTTAGAACCATCCTATAGGACCTTGAAGGCGTGAAGAATGGGTGGGGAAAAGCCCCATTTGAATCCCCAAAGAATGGAGAAAGTTGGGAAGAAACAGGGTGTTTCCCGCCAAGACCGGTGGGTACAACCGGTGGGCCCCTACCCGCCTGTGGGTACTCACCTGAGAAGGCAGGGGGGCCTTTGGGCCCAACCGGCGGGCCCCTACCCGCCGGTCCTAGCAGGGGCCCTTGGCCCAACCGGCGGGTACAACCGGCGGGCCATACCGGCGGGCCCCTACCTGCCGGTCCCAACCGGTGGGCCAGACTACCCACCTATCTGACCCACCCGTGTGGCCCCGAAGGTGATCCTTATGTCCGATTGAACCCAAATCGGACGTGTGACCTTCTTTTGACGTTCTAAACATGATTTTGACATCGTATTTCATTAATTTTGATCCTAAAATGGTGAAGTACTAACCTCGCTCAATTATGTTAGGTTCACCAAATCCTACCCGATTCGCACCGGATCTCACCCGTACCGAACGGGAGTCTTTGTACGCTACAGGTAAGTGGAGAGAGGAAATTTGGCCTTGTTTCAAGGCAATTGTTTGACATTCATTTAATTATATCTAATCTAGTCATGTCATCATGAATATGCTATGTAGATTAGTCATTCCACACATTGATGTGCATATGTGCATATGTGCTATGTTTACTTTTCAAATGCCAATTGAATGAGATGTTTATATGTTGAATGTGGACATCATGGTGCATAATGCATTGATAGACTAGACGCCGTAGTCGGCTTGAAAATGAATGCATTGGTGGCCCGTGGAATGGGACACGGAGGCACTATGCAATCGTACTATTGTCATATAGGAGCATGCGGTATTAGGATTCTCACCATCCCGTGCTACGACCCTTCCCAACAGGGGTTAAGGTGTTGGGTTACCATTTGGGGGGAGGCAGGGGTCGCGGTTGTCGGACACTGTGGCGGTTAGGCATTACGCCCGGCGAGTCATGTAGGACAGTCGGCAACCCCGGTGGTATTTCAAGAGGGCCAATCGTACTGCTTTTAAATTGCTGGAGTCAGCACTGTCATTTAATTTATTTACATTTCTGTTGAGAGCCGGTGGACGGCATTGTCTTTATTTTTCCGAGTACTCACGGTGGGCCTTCTCCAACAGCCCTATGGGCGTATCGCGGGAGGGAGTTCGCGGCTCGTACCCGGAGTATACGCGCACTGTGGTTGTAGTAGCACTAAAACCAAAGACTTAGTAATGTTGATTAGGTGTATGTGATATAAAATGACTTGCATGACATGTAGTGCATATGATGTGATGTGATGTGATGTGATGTGTGGACTGTTGTGTGTGGTCCACCTCTCTACTTACTGAGCTAGTGAGCTCATTCCACGTGTACACCCCTTTTTAGATGATTTTGCAGGTCATGCACCTGAGGAGCAGGGGGTGGGTCCCACAGTCGAGTTTCCTGAAGAGGACTGGTGGACCCCTGAGGAGTTTGAGCACGGCGTAGACTGCGCGTGTGAGAGCTGTGTTGCGGGACAGCAGTTCTGAGGCCGAGCTGAGCTCCAGCCTTGATACCGATGCCGGGCTGTGTACTCTGATGTTTTTGATAATTTCCTGTATATATTTGATATTCAAACTTTATTCTTTTTGTGTATGTATATCATGCCTTCGGGCCCAAATGTATATAATTATGGTATCGCCATTTGGGTATCAGGTATATGGGAATTATTACAGGTAAAACTTAGTCTTCCGCTGATTTGATGAGTAGATGTTAGTGCGTGTATGCTGTGGTGGAATACAGTGTCTGATGATCCTGGCAGGTTTGGGTTAACCGGTGTTAACTCGGTCACCGCTCCGGTTCAGTGTGAACGGGGTGTGACATATAGTGACTTTCATGTTTGGCCACCAATAACTTTGTTTGAGGTCTTTGTACATTTTGGTACTTCCTGGGTGAAGTGAGTACTCAGAGCTATGTGCTTCTCTCACTATCTTATCTTGTATATCCAAATCATCGGGTGCACACAATCTGTCTCGAAACATCAATGCCCCATCACTGGCTAAAGTAAAATCTGGGTCGTTCATTGTTTGGTCTTGAACCTTAACTCTAATCCGCTGCAATTCAGGATCCAAAGGTTGCTTCATTATCACCTCTTGCCTAATTTCCGGATGCACCTGTAGAGCCGATAAGGATACCGTCAACCATTTAAGGTTTTCTGGTTGAGGTTCAAGCTCTAAGGTTGCCCCTTCATACAAGAGGGTTTCATCCATTAGCATCGCCTCTTGCACAAGTGGTGAGCTGACTGCTAAGTATGAGAGTGACACAGTCTGTGTCTTCCGACTCAATGCATCTGCCAACTACATTAGCCTTGCCGGGATGATACTGAATATCGCAGTCATAATCCTTCATGAGTTCAAGCTATCTTCTCTGTCTCATGTTCAGATCCTTCTGGGTGAAGAAGTATTTCAGGCTTTTGTGGTCACTGTATATCTCACACTTCTCCCCATACAAATAATGTCGCCAGATCTTAAGGGCAAAAATGACTGCAGCTAGTTCCAAGTCATGAGTGGGGTAATTCTTCTCATATTCCTTTAGTTGTCGGGATGCATACGTTATTACCTTCCCCCGTTGCATGAGAACACAACCCAAACCAACTTTGGAAGCATCGGTATAGACTGTCATTCCACCTGTGCCTTCAGGAATAGTCAGCACAGGGGCAGTCACCAACTTTTCTTTCAATTCCTGGAAGCTCTTCTCACATTCCTCTGCCCAGTCGAATTTCACACCCTTTTTAGTCAACTTGGTCATTGGTGCTGAGATCCGAGCAAAATTCTCGATGAAACGCCGGTAGTATCCAGCCAAACCCAAGAAGCTTCTAATTTCGGTAACATTCTTGGGCCTTTCCCATTCCACTACTGCTTTCACCTTAGCAGGATCTACTTCGATTCCAGCTTTAGACACTACGTGCCCCAGGAATCCAACTTGTTCAAGCCAGAATTCACACTTGCTGTACTTGGCAAACAACTGTTGATCTCTCAACCTCTGTAACACCATTCTCAAGTGTTGAGTGTGCTCCTCCTCGGTCTTGGAGTAGATCAAGATATCGTCAATAAAAACAATGACCCATTTGTCGAGCACATCCTGAAATACTCGATTCATCAGATCCATAAATGCTGCCGGTGCATTGGTTAACCCGAAGGACAACACTAGGAACTCATAATGGCCGTATCGAGTCCTAAATGCTGTTTTGGGTATATCACTACTCTTTATCTTGAGCTGATAATAGCCGGACCGAAGGTCTATCTTCGAAAATACTCTGGCTCCTTGCAACTGATCAAATAAATCATCAATGCGTGGCAATGTATACCGGTTCTTAATGGTTAGCTTATTCAACTCCCGGTAATCTATGCACATACGCAAACTACCATCCTTCTTCTTGACAAACAACACCGGGGCACCCCAAGGTGAAACACTTGGGCAAATGAACCCCTTTTCCAATAGTTCCTGCAACTGCATCTGCAACTCCTTCAATTCAGCGGTTGCCATCCTATATGGAGCCTTAGATACTGGAGCTGCTCCAGGAGTCAAGTCTATGGCAAACTCCAACTCTTTATTAGGGGGTAAATGCATCAGATCATCTGGAAAAACATCGGGAAACTCTTTAACCACCTTTACTTCTTCTAGAGGTGTAACTCTTGCATCAACATCGAGTACCGAGGCTATGAAACCCTGACATCCACTTTCTAGCAATTTTACCGCTTGGAGGGCAGAGACAAGGACCTTCCTCACCCTTTTCATTGTATCTGCTCGGTATACCCACTCTTTCCCTTCGTCATCTGTTACCTTAATCAGCCTTCCCGCACAGATCACATTAGCTCGATGAGCCGACAACAAATCCATACCCAATATAACATCGAAATTCTGCATATTGAATTTAATAATTTGTGCATCAAAGTTCTTCCCACTAATCTCCACTGGGCACGGCCCATACACTTCCTTCAACTGTGCAATTTTACCAGTAGGCATACTAACAATCATTCCATGGTCTAGGATCCTGGGTGACATCCCAAGTTTCCCTACAAATCTCTTAGATGCGAATGAATGAGTAGCTCCTGAATCAAATAAAACATAGGCTGGTATGCCCGATATGGGTAGGATACCTAGTATAACAATGTATATAATTTCAGCAGGTCATCAATATTAATCATAATGAACTTCTTAATTTAAATTGTACCTGCTACAACTTCTGTACTAGCCTCAGCTTCCTCGGCTGATAGGGCATACATCCTTCCCTGCGGTTGACTGCCTCGAGATAAGGGGGGTCGGTACGCAGAGGGCTGACTGGAGGGCAAGGCTGGTCGGGCCCGACAGTCTTTCGCATAATGCCCATAGGAATGGCAGTTGAAGCAACGAATCTGAGACGTCGAAACTGGAGCGGGGCCCCTTTGCACTTGACCCGTTGCAGATGGAGGTCGAGGTGGCCTTGGAGCTGTAGGTGCCACACTAGTGTTCGGGCGAAAAGAGGTAGAACCCGAACCACCAACTGGCCTAGGAGGGTAGCCAGGTGGCCTATAGGGCTGCCTATACATAGGCCCAGAACTGTATGATCCGCGGTAAGCCTTGGAGGAATTTCCCGCATCTGGGAATGGATTTGTTCTCTTCCACAGTCCAGGAGTGAGGGACTGTTCACCCTTCTGCTTATCTTCCATTGTTTTGGCCTTCTGTACAATCTGGCCATATTCGGTCAAATCCAAGACTTCAAGCACAGACCCAATAGATGCTTTTAGGCCTTTTAGGAACCTTGCTGCCTTCTCTTCAGCTGTCCGCATATGCCTTGGGGAAAAATGGAACAGACTCTTGAACTGCTGTTGATACTCAAGGACAGTCTTACCTCCTTGAGTTAAGGCCATGAACTCAGTTTCCTTTCGATCTCTGAAACTGCACGGATAATGGTTATCCAGGAACAACTCCTTAAACTGCTCCCAAGTAGGTTCTGGATGAGCAGCCATCAATATAGGCTTGGAAGCTTGCCACCAAGAATTTGCCTCTTTCTTGAGCTGCAACCCAGCACAAATAAGCTTCTGGGCATCCGTGCACTCAAGCACCTCAAATATCTTCTCTAACTCTTGGATCCATTGATCCGGTTCCAGAGGGTCATTCCCCACCTTAGAGAAGACCGGTGGTAAGTTCCTCTTGAAAGATTCCACTACCCTTGACGTATTACTCGTCGCCGGGAAGTTAGGAGCATAGACAGGATAGTAGGGGTATGGAGGAGGCATCCCATGCTGAGGAATACCAAATGGTGGGATTGGAGGTGTACCCACCGCTTGTGGTCCCGTTCCCGACCCTACAGGTGGGTCCTGCGGAGTGAGTACCCGGGAAGGTTGACCCGGTTGAGAAAAATCCAACTGTTGCTGGATGGCAGTCATAAATGCTTGCTGTTGCTGAAGCATTTGCTGTTGGAAAGCTTGTTGGGACTGCTGAATTATTGTAGCAACATCTCCCGGTGTAATGACCGGAGGAGGGTCTGGAAGTGTAGTCATAGGTGGGTTCCCATGTGCCCCACCCTGACCAAGGGTCTCTTGTGGTAGTGGAGGTGAGGTGTGCCCCACAGAACGGGACCCCCTAGGATTACGAGGACCCCGCGAGGTACCTCGGGCATTACTACCGGATCTAGTACGTACCATCGTATCCCTGTACCTGGAATACATCACACACCATATTGATTAAACACCATAGAATTGATTTAGGCACACAATCATATGCCATTACATGAGGTGTTGTAGTGTATGATAGCCTGTAAATAATCCTAGTTCAATTCCATGATACAGGCAAGGTCCACAGCATACATGCCAATGGTCCCACTTGACCATAGCATACTAATCATAGGAATACATCCAATAGTGAAAATCAATGTAATCATGCTAGGAGGTGAGAAGGGAATAAGAAAAGAAGGAAAATTTTCAAAATTTTCACCAACTGCCATAACCGGTGGGATGAACCGGCGGGTAGGAGCCCGCCGGTTATACCCGCCGGTCTTCACTGCCCTAACCGGCGGGTGGCACCGGCGGGTAGGAGCCCGCCGGTTATACCCACCTGTCTTGCCCAAGTTAAAACACGAACAGGGCCAGTAGGGCCCTGTTCAGTCTTGTCTCTTTCCCCATCACCTTTCTCTCACTTCCTTTCTCTTTTGGCCGATCTTGGAGGTCTCCTTGGCGCTTCTACTCGCGAGTTCACTCACCCACTCGGCACTTTTAGAGGCGAGTCAACTCATCTTCATTCAAGTAAGTTCCTCTTCTTCTCTTTTTTTTTTTCCAGAATTTCCATTTGGGTGAAATGCATGAATAGGGTTTACTTTCTAGGCTTTCTTTCCACATTTTTTTCCATAGAATAGTATTTCCATGTGTTTATGATGATTCTACTGTAGTCATTCGTAGTTTATAGGAATTTGTTTCTTCATTTGGAGAAAAACCCCAATTTGTGCCCTAGGTTTTCAAATTTTTTGGGGTTTCTTAAATTTTTGATCCTTTTCTCCAATTGATGGTTCCTTTGTAGTACATTCCACTTGTTTTATGCTTAATATGCTTTAGATTGCATGAATCATCCATTATGCTCGGACTCCCCATGTTTTCCCATGAAAATCCCTATTTTTGGCATTGATTTCCTTGATTTTCATTCATACTTGTATTCATAGAACTCCATAGTCTATTTGGGTATGTTCCTGCACTTTCATGATCCCGTTACTACGGCATTGTGCTCTAGACCTAGGGTTTCAAGCTATTCTCCATTATGCTCAAATTTGCACAATGGGCTTGAATTCCCCCCTTCTATTTATGCTTATTGCTTTTGCTGTCATCATGTTGTTTTGGCGTGTTTCTATGCGTCGTTAACTACCGTTCATCCTGTCATAGGTTTCCTATCGTCCTTAGCTTGTTGCCGTTTCCGCTTTGCATGAATTGGTTTTGGATTTCCCCTTCTTAATGCTGCTGTCCTTTTCTTGCTGTACTAATCCCTACTTCTTTTTCTTATTGCCAGGATGTCGTCACGCACCGGCAAGGGACCATATTCCTCTGGCGTTAGACGCAAGACCACCGCTTCCAAGCGGAAGAGTGCGGAGACCAGCTCTTCAGCTCCTCGCACAGGGAGATCTGCACCTGCTCAGTCTGACCCTACAGACTATGATGAGGAGCACTTCCTCAGTGCAGAGGCCGCAGCCAACTGGCCCAACTTCCTGAAGGGGTCAGTGTTGATGGAGAAGACCGTGGTGGTAGAGGACTTCCACAAGGCTAAGCTTCAGGAGAGGTTCTCAGCACTGGGCTGGGACTCTATTCTTCAGGTGGACCGACCATACTACGAGCAGCTCGTCCGTCGGTTCTACTGTAACCTAGAGGTGTCATATCCATACGGGGAGTTCACCATCAGCAGCTTGGTGAAGGGAGTGGATATCCAGCTGACGGTAGGCACCTTGGCCAGCATATTGGGTATTTCGGCGGCTGGACACCGTTACTACAGTCCCCCCAGGGGTAGGCCTCAGGGACCGTTCATGAGCATGGAGACACCGGACTTCATCTACGAGACCATCTGCGGCAGCAGCAGTCGACCGGAGTCCGAGACATCCTTCTATCCCGAGGTTCGTCTCTTCGCCCGGTTGATTCAGTTCAACCTGCTTCCCAGAGGAGGTCATCGGAACCAGGTGGGTTTCATGGCGGCTTTCATTGCCTTCTGCATCTTCACGGCCGCAGAGGGAGGCGGCGAGCACTTGTGCCTCCCCTACATCATCCTCAGAACGATGGAGCACCATACTTCCCACCCAGAGGATGGAGGACTCCCTTACGGCAGGATCCTCACTAGGATCTTCGAGTTCTTCGGAGTGGATCTGAGCGGTGAGGAGGGGAAGACTCCGGCTGACAGGTTCGACTGGAGAAATCTCTTAAAGATGGGTCTTCAGACCCTCATGGATTCACCTCCTAGATCAGGAACTCAGAGAGGTAGGGGTAGGAGGGCTGCCCCTATGGAGGATGTCCTCATGGAGGAGGAGTCCAGTGAGGAGGATGAGGACTACGTTCCTCAGGACGAGGAGGAGGATCTGATGGGTGGCAGCATCCCTGAGGAGGTGCCTCAGGAGTCAAGAGGTCCTGGCCCTAGTTCTTCCAGAGCTACGGCCCCACCACCTGGGAGTGGTGCCTATGACTTTGAGGGTAGACAGCCTCCATGCGGGCCTTGCAGGATGGCCAGGTTCAGATACTGAGGCGGCTGGACGAGATTGTCTCCAGGCAGGCCACCTTGGAGGAGTCCTTCCTTAGGCTGGGTCAGGACTTGGACACCAGGGCCAACGCTATCTCAGCAGACTATGGCCGGCTTCGGAGGGAGGTACGACTGGTGAACGCGAGGTTCGATTATTACGATCACCGCTTCGACGTCAACTCCCGGCCTCCGACAAACGTGGTGATCATCGATGACGATGACGACGACCAGTGAGGGCTTGGCTCACCCACACTAGCTGTTTACCCGTTTTCTCCCCTTTTGTAGACATTGTATACTTATTTCTTCTCATTTCTTGTAAATGTATTGTAACTGGTTTCATTTATGGAATAAAATATCTTTGGATAGTGCATCTTTGTGGTGTTTTCATATGTGGAGTACCTGTGTGGTTTTGTGGTTATGTGATTTTTCTATCTGTGCTCTTTGTTATATTATTATCTGTTGTTTATCAGGTTTTGTGTAAAATTTTTTTTTTTGGAAATCCCATTTTACGCCGTTATGCTGCCGAAATTTCGTCGAAATAGTACTTTATAGGTTATAGTTCCAACCTAATCCCTTTTTATCTATACTCACGCATGCCATGAATGCAACTTATAATGCAATCCATTTTTATACTTCCCTTCTTTGACTTTTAATCTTTAAAGCTTTTATCTTTGCCCAACCCCATTTTCCTATTATAGAGTCTACGGGATTCTAATGGTATGCTGTGAGTGGAGCAGAGCATCACGCTCTGATACCACCGTTTGTCACACCCCGTTCACACTGAACCGGAGCGGTGACCGAGTTAACACCGGTTAACCCAAACCTGCCAGGATCATCAGATATTGTATTCCACCACAGCATACACACACTAACATCAATTCATCAGATCAGCGGAAGACTAAGTTTTACCTGTAAATAATTCCCATATACTTGATACCCAAATGGTGATACAATAATTATATACATTTGGGCCCGAAGGCATGATATATACACAAAAAGAATAAAGTTCAAATATCAAGTATATACAGGAAATCATCAAAACCATCAGAGTACACAGCTCGGCTAGGTATCAAGGCTGGAGCTCAGCTCGGCATCAAGGGTTATGCCCAGCTCGGCATCACATAGAAGAGCTTAGCTCGACCTCAGAAGTGGAGCTCAGCACGGCCTCCAAGGGGGAGCTCAGCTCGGCCTCCAAGGGGGAGCTCAGCTCGGCCTCAGAACTGCTGTCCCGCAGCACAGCTCTCACATGCGCAGTCTACACCCTGCTCAAACTCCTCAGGGGTCCACCAGTCCTCTTCAGGAAACTCGACTGTGGGACCCGCCCCATGCTCCTCAGATGCATGACCTGCAAAATCATCTAAAAAGGGGGTGTACACGTGGAATGAGCTCACTAGCTCAGTAAGTAGAGAGGTGGACTACACACAACAGTCCACACACACAACACATCATATGCACTACATGCCATGCAATTCATTTTAAATCACATACACCTAATCAACATTACTAAGTCTTTGGTTTTAGTGCTACTACAACCACAGTGCGCGTATACTCTGGGTACGAGCCGCGAACTCCCTCCCGCGATACGCCCATAGGGCTGTTGGAGAAGGCCCACCGTGAGTACTCAGAAAAATAAAGACAATGCCGTCCACCGGCTCTCAACAGAAATATAAATAAATGAAATAACAGTGCTGACTCCAGCAATTTAAAAGCAGTACGATTGACCCTCTTGAATGTACCACCGGGGTTACCGGCTGTCCTACATGACTCACCGGGCGAAATGCCTAACCGCCACAGTGTCCGACAACCGCGACCCCTGCTTCCCCCCCAAATGGCAACCCAACACCTTAACCCCTGTTGGGAAGGGTCGTAGCACGGGATGGTGAAAATCCTAATACCGCATGCTCCTATATGACAGTACGACTGCATAGTGCCTCCGTGTCCCATACCACGGGCCACCAATGCATTCGTTTCCAAGCCGACCACGGCATCTAGTATATCAATGCATTATGCTCCATGATGCCCACATTCAACATATAACATCTCATTTAATTTGCAATTGAAAGTAAACATAGCATATATGCACATCAATGAGTGGAATGACTAATCTATATAGCATATTCATGATGACATGACTAGATTAGATATAGTTATATGAATGCCAAAAAAATGCCTTGAAATAAGGCCAAACGTCCTCTCTCCACTTACTTGTAGCGTACAAGGATTCCCGCTCGGTACGGGTGAGATCCGGAGCGAATCGGGTTGGATTTGGTGAACCTAACATAATTGAGCGGGGTTAGTACTTCATCATTTTAGAATCAAAATTAACAAAATCCGATGTTAAAATCGTGTTTAGAACGTCAAAAGAAGGTCACACGTCCGATTTGGGTTCGATCGAACATACGGATCACCTTCGGGGCCAAACAGGTGGGTAAGACAGGTGGGCTGTCTACCCGCCGGTTATACCCACCGGTTATGACCGGCGGGTACCTACCCGCCGGTTATACCCGCTGGTTATACGCGCCGGTTTGGCCAGGGACCTCTGCCTTCTCAGGTGGGTACTCTCAGGCGGGTAGGTACCCGCCGGTTGTACCCACCGGTTTTGGCGGGAATGACTCTGTTTCTTCCCCATTTTCTCCATCCTTTGGGGAATCAAATGGGGCTTTTCCCCACCCATTCTTCACACCTTCAAGGTCCTATAGGATGGTTCTAACCTAGATCTAGGTTAGATTCAAGTGAGGGGAAGCCATCTTACCTTCTTTGCCCAAAAATGACTTCAAACCCTTCAAATCACTTCCAACTCACAATGCTTCTTCTACCTTGTCAATATCTCTTCAAATCCTTCAAGATCAACACATAAATCATCTATTAAACCTTAGATTCATCATTCCAAAGGGTATTTACAAGATCTCAAGAAACCATACTCAAATCAAGGGTTTAAAGCTTGGGTATGGTGAACGTTCGTAAAACCCAACTTTTCTTACCTCCAACTGTAGATCTAGAGTCGAAGATTACTCTCTCGGCACCGGAATGGCAAGATCTAGCTTCGGCGCCACTGAAATCCCTCTTTTCTTCCTCTTCCTTCTCTTCCTTTCTTCTTCCCTTTCTTTTCTCTCTCCTCTTTACTTTTCTCACCAACGTACGGGGTAATAAATGGAAAGAAAAGAAATCATAAAGCTTTATATACTATTCCTACTTAAGTGAATAGTGATGGATAGGTCACTCAGGTGGGTGGGTGTACCCACCTGTTATACCCGCCTGAGAGCCAAAACTTGGGATTTTGACCGGGTTCGGACCTCGGCACGAACCCCACCCCAGGCATACGATGTAGCATACGTATATACCTTAAAATACGGATATAATACCGATTTTATCCGTACATAGCCTTATGGTAGGTGCACGTACACGGTTTGGGCACTCCCGTCTCTTCTGGCACTGGCTCGGACTTGTCGGGTCAGCCGGTGTTTAAGGTCACCCGTGCCATCATAGCCCATAAGGAGCCCGCTCTAATATCCTCAGGCTCGGTTCCTGCAAGGTTAAACCGGTTAAATCACGAAATCAGACCGGGTTTAAGAAGCGGGATATTACACTAACTATGTTAGCCATCTCAGAGTTGGACCTGATAATGTCAATGTTAATGCCTAACCCATCTGATTATCTGCTAGCTGCCAAGACTTGGCGATGCTGAGGAAGACCTTCAAATGAGCTTTAGGATCCCCAGAGCTGTCGAACCTATTAGTTTGCCATTTGAACTTCTCAGGAATCCTTGCTCCAGAGAAAAATCTCATCTGATCAAAATCAGTTATCTAACTACCCTAACTTTTCCCAATTCGGATCAGACCCTCCAACTTCTCTAACTGTTCTTTGAGCTTCCTCTCCCTTTCCTTTTTGGGAGGTTCCATTCTGATGTGTGCTACAAACTCTTCTTCTTCATCATCAATCATTAGCCTTAGAGGGGGAACTCGGGAGTAAGCTCCTTGCTAACCATTCTGATGGGTGGGTGAAACTCTTCATGGACCGGTAGGCCTAGCCTCATCTGGCTCTTCTGATTCTACCCTGGAGGAAGTTCCACGATGCCTCATGAGCCTATTATAATCTTACTCTCCTTTAATCAGAGTAGGGTCAACCCTGGGAGGGTTCCAAAGTAGGTGGAGCACTTGTGCTAACCCATTCTTGACTTCAATCATCTCAGCTTGCAATGTCTCGACTGGGATAACCCATGCTTGATCAGGAGCTTCCATGTCTGTTTGATCCATGTGTACCGAAATACAATCACTTGGAAATAAGCTATCTTGAAGAGACGACGTAGGTGACACTGGACTTAAACAAGTCAACCAATTACCCTCACGTGTCCAAATGGACTGCAGGGAATACTTGAGGTGTGGAATTGTGCCTGAACCAAAAAGTGGCTTGTTTTAGGATTCTTGTATTCCCAACCCTTTGTTTATTCATCCACTCAATTATCAAGCAATGGGCCATCCAAAATTAGTCCACCTAATGATAGGGAGTGGGTAGGGGTTGATGCCCCTAGTCCACTCAATGTCATAAGTGGGAGATTCATATAAATTGCTTGACCAAAATATCCCTATTAAGACATTCTTTGTCGATAAAGTCATGCTTTCCTTAATCTTACCCCATTAGGTGACCTTCCACCTAGTTTCCTTGGGTCTTTTAGATAATTGAGCATTTTACGGGGCTTTGACAAAAATCAGCCTAGATCGTGTATGCCAAATCATCCATATTTAATTTCTAAAGAGGAAGGACACCTTTCATCTGAAACCCACTTAGGAGAGCGTTTCTTTATGACCAGAATGTATCATAGGAAAATTCCTTTTTAAGATCGCAAAATATTCTCATTTTGTGGCGTTCCTAGCGTTCTCCATCTATTTCCTACATGATAAGAGCATGCAATGGATGCAATAGGACCGACAAGGCTCCCTTAATAGGATCTATATATGCAAAGTACGTGATCCTTTCGATATACCCATAGGTACGAGATCAAGGGGTGGTTTCCTTGCTCATTACTCGTGACTACACACGAGGTTAAGCAACTGGCCACGGGGTGGTGGAACCGTGAGTGATTATGTGCAAAAGTGTGATGTGAGAATATCATTATTTGATCTCAGAATGTCATAAGGTGCACGGACCTCCCCGAGGGTGCTAGCACAGTTATGAACATCCTCTCCGTTTAATAATACCCCACACCCGTGTACAAGAAGCAGCTACCATTTGATCTTAGAGTACTCTCCATGATATGCACTGACCTCCCCAAGGGTGCGGCCATGACAGGGAGTCCCTTGCCAAATGATTTCACTTCGAGCGCGATGCATGATGTGGTTAGTGAATACAATTACAAATATGGGATTAGCCAAACATGTTTTCAAACAGATGATGAACGTGTTTAATTAAAAGCACACATTTGTTTGGTCACCCGTACAAATGATTATTCTTTTTGGGCCAGAAAAAGAATAATGGATTAGAACTAAACCGAGACGCAGAACCATCCCATTTGCAGTTGTCCCAGAGGTACAAGGAATATTTCAAATGCCAACAAGGATCGATAAACCACATCCTTAAGTGATTGAAGATTCATTTTTGGTAACAACAACTACCTAGTGTAGTTGGTGAGCTATGGTGTGCAAAATTTCCTTGCTCACCAAGAGGTCTCAAGTTCGAATCTCATGGTTGTTTTTTTTAGAGAATTTTGTTGAAGATTTTCTGTTTTTCACTCACTTAAAGCACTGGAGGGGATTTCCACATTAGAAGCAAGGAAAATCGTGGAAGGGTTCCTGCGTAAGAAGAGAAGAAAAAAAAAAATGAAAGAAAAAAAAGGGAGAAATAAAGATTGTCCAAATCTTCTCTCTCCTCCACATCATCACCAAAATATTGTCCAAATCACACAAAGCAAGAAGAAAATCGTCCCTTGGAGGGAGAAAAAGAAGAGAAATAAATTAGAAAAAAAGGAAAGAAAATAAGCAAAACAATTATAGGAAATTTCTCTAAGTTTATTTCTCTCTTCTCTCTCCTCCGTCTTAGCACTTTTGGACTCAAAAGATCTTACTATCAATTGTGGGTTTCTCTCTTTTAGGAAAGAGAAATTTGTTACCCTACCTCCCCATTCCCTATAAATACAACTCATGTAAGAGGAGGAGAGACAATTCATTCTTCTTCTAGTTTTTTTTTAGTTGCTCTCTCTTTCTCTTGCTCTCTCTTTAGTTTTAGTTCTTCTTTATCTTTTCTTTAATCACTTTTGTAATAGTTTTTTTTTATTTCAATTAATGCAAGCACTCTTTTATTTTTATTCAGTCCTTTTATGTTTATGATTTATGCAATTGAGTTGTAATTTTTTAAGTTATAGTTCTAGGCTTAGATCTAGGTGACAAGATCACGAGCCATGAAGCAATTTTTTTTTTCAAGATTTGTTTTCTCTAGTACTAGAAATTTCAGATTTTGTTTATTCTAGATCTGGTTTTTAGTACTGGTAGTATCTCAAATCAATCAAGTTTTCAGTTCAAGGGTTGAAGTTCAAATAAGTAGGCTCCTTCAGTAGTCTTCTCTCCCCCCTTTCATTCCCTCTTCTGACTACCCTTTCTTTCTTAATTTAGGATTTTAATTTCAGTCGTTACATTATTGCTATCCCTTTCCCCCAAGGTTCATGGCTGGTGTATGTGTTGGCTTTGCCCCTCCTAGCCATAGAACCATCAATTTATTACTTTTATTTTAGTTGTCTCCCTTTCCCTAAAGCTAAGTAGAGTAACCCTTGTAAGAGTGACTCTCTGGTCAAGTAGGGAAGCTCATATTATGATGCATCCCTTGGGCTAAGTAGAGAAACCTACTTGTGAGTCTCTCTCTAGCTTTCTCCCCTTTCTTTTACTTTATTTTTATTTCAGCATTTTTTTTCCTTTATTTTTTTTAATTGCGTGGGTTGTTTATTTTCAGTTATTTATTTATTTAATTTTAATTGCGTGGCTTGTGTCTTTAAATTCTTAGATGAAGAATGGTTAAGACGTTATTTTAGATACATATGTTTAGGACGGTAATTAGAATTAGATCACAACCATTAATCGGTTCACTTTCACATTATCAAAAAAAATAAAAAAATAAAGTGACTGCTCTCCCTGTGTTCGACCCGTAGCTACACTGATCCGTACGCTTGCGGTTATATTTAAAATCTCAAACAAGTTTTTGGCGCCGTTGCCAGGGAGACAGTTGA